>NW_007729601.1:60474-119173 GCF_000696425.1 Galeopterus variegatus
CCGCCGTGCTTCCCAAGCGGCGCACTATCCAGTGCGCCACCGGGCCGGCCCTAAATTCTTCTTTTTCTTTCTCCTGACTACTCTTAGGTTATAAAATGGATACAAAAAGCACATGTAATACAGAATTTCTATAATCTGCCCCTGAAAAATTGGGAGTTGAATACATAGTTTTCCCCAACAGCTCATTTAAAGAAAACTATATGAGGCTATGTAGACGCAAATGGCAGCTTTTCCATCTACCTTTTAGATGGCTTTTGCTGTTCCCTTTTGATCTCTTCACAGCTTCCGATCACATGGAATCAGGGTTAATTTTACCTTCTCATTTTGCTCTGGGCACTAATACTCTAAATTTTATAAGGACTTGTTACTGCGAAGCAAATATTATATTTAAAGGAACATAAAGAAGATGTTACTTAAATCATGAGACACAAACTAGAACTAATTCAGCTGAAAGACCACACCGATGTCTTGAAGATTTTGAACATGCTGTATAGCATGAAATGAAAGACAAATATGCTTTTTTTTTTTTTTTTTTTACAGTAAGGGGATCGCAACCCTCGGCATGGTGTGGTCTGCACCACGCTCAACCAGTGAGTGCACTGGCCATCCCTATATAGTATCCGAACCCGCAGCCTCAGCGCTACCAGCGCCGCACTCTCCCAAGTGAGCCACAGGGCCAGCCCCAAATATGCTCTTAATGAATATTTCTTTCTCTTCTCTTTGAATAACACAGCTTAGACACTTTTTATGAAATTTTCAAATGTCTTCAAAAGACTACTCAGATTGCTGTTATAAACAATACCACAGCCTTTAACCTAGTCATTTTTACATAAAGACCTAATAGTAGAATCCTTTTAATGACCATGTGTCAGTATCTTCTATCAATTTTGACTGAGTTTTGCACAGAATCATTGAATGTAGCATGTCTACCTATATTAAGTAGAAAAAAATACATGTATATGTCCAGAATATAGTTATTTACCCCCTATTTTATATGGACATTGTTATTAATAATCATGTTATTAGTATTCAGGTATGTGTCTGAGTCTAGATAAAATGAAACCTGGGTTTAGGTGATACAGCCACTGCGTGCAGTGTTTGTCACCAATTACAGGCCTCTTTTTTTGTTTTTGTTTTTGTTTTTTTACCTTCTAGGTAGCTTGACCTTTTCTTTTTGAACTAAGCTACCCTCAATTAGTGTGCCGTCCTTCAACACAGCCTATCTGCCATTGGTTTTTCTTGCTCAGCAGTTGATGCCTGTGTTGCAACCTATAAAGAGAGTGTTTATCTCAAACAAAATTGGTGGATATTGGTGAGACTGTGATAACTATAGTACTTCACAGTTTGATATGATCCATGGCTCTCAGCTTTTCATCTTGAATTTGTACAAGGCAAAGTATTGTGTTCCTGGAGAATATAGTCTTCCTAGGCCTTCTGATATGCTTCAGTAAAATTAGTGATTAAATGACAGTTAAAACAAGTATTACAAAAACTGTACCTCAGTACTCTATTTTAACTTTGCTATTGACAATTTGCAAACAAAGGATCAGTCAATGTTAAGTTTGGCCAAATCTATTCCACTTACCTGTATTAATGCAGAATTTCTTCCAAAAAATCACATTTTGTATTGCTTTTCTGCGTGTAATTTTCTTCTTTTAGTTTTCACCATCCTTGAGCTACGTTAAGCAAAATAGCAAAATAACAAATGAACTCATAATCACTATATTTGAGAGGTGATAAAATGAAGCAGGCCATTCAGTGGTATAGATTGCTAACAGGGAAATATATTCCTTTCTGAAGCATGAAGCACTGAAAGGTTAGAGGCTGAGAAATTTTCCACCTGCAAGCTGTGAGAATTTCTCTTTTCTAGTACCAAATCACCAAAACCAGCTTGCTTTGCTATTTTTATTTAAATTATAGTTCACAGGTTCATTCGGATGTTATCTCTGTTCACCTACCTCATCTTAACTGTAATATAGGCTCTCAAAGGGGAAGACTGTCTTCCTTTAAAATCATTTTTATAAATGACTTATGCACATGTACTCCAGATACATAGTAATGCTAATAACCAGGAAACCCCCAAAACATAACTTCGTCAGTTTAGTGAATAACATTTAACTAGCCTTATCATACAATATATGATGGTATAAAGTGCAGAAAGAAGAGATAGTGTAGCATTTGGTAGGGCTTGTATATAAAGGTTAATGTCCATCAGCCAGTTTGGCCCAGATTTTTAAAAACGACAGCGTCTATTCATTAAAGGCTGTTCTTAGAATCTTTAAACCAGTGTTTGTTGAACTTAGAATATTTTTACTTGTCTTATATTTATAATATTGTTTGCACCACCAAATGATACATATTAAGAAGTGATAAAAGCTCCTAATGAGGATAGCAGTTGAATAAACTGAACATTAAGTTGATAACAGAAGTATCCACATAAACATGGTCTGTTAATTGCCTGCTCATTGAAGACATTT
The DNA here is from genome assembly GCF_000696425.1 of Galeopterus variegatus. Classification (NCBI taxonomy): domain Eukaryota; kingdom Metazoa; phylum Chordata; class Mammalia; order Dermoptera; family Cynocephalidae; genus Galeopterus; species Galeopterus variegatus. The sequence continues at coordinate 62,952 of NW_007729601.1, forward strand.
GTCAGCTCCCAGACCTTAAGAGTTAAATATATGATCAACCCTTTGGGGACCAAATTGCCCTGTCCAACATGGAGAAAAGTAACTTTGTGTGCAAAATAAGGTTCTCAGTTGGTCATTTATCATCTCAAAGGGCGTATTTTATTATAAATGTCAATTCCACAAAATTATGCATTCTGCAATACATAATTATGTTCAAAATTGCATTTGAAATCTATTATTAACAGTTAACAGTGAGCATTCTTAAAATAGTTATTACTCTTGGCCTTAACACAAAAAGCAATAATGGAAGTATTTTAGGGAGTTAAAAGCTACAAGGCATTGGCCTCTGAATAAAGCCACTGCAGGTGTGTTTCTTAATGGGTTGTTAATCTTATAGTGGGTGAACACAAAGGACAGAGACCATGCGTGTTTTTAAACTGTGTTTGATGTGGAGAAAGAGTTGATGGCTGAAAAATATAAAGTCAGTGTGAAATGAGGCCAAATTCAACTTTCCCTCCTGAGGTGTAGCCCTCCTTGCTTAAAATCAAGGTAAACTATTTCTTGCTCCTCCTCTTGTGTCCCTTCCCTCCCCACACCACATCAAAGAATTTCACAGAAACTTATATAAACTAGCACATCAGAAATAACTACAAAATATGACAATAAATGATAAAGTTCTGATTGTCCAAACTCAACATTCTCCCTCACAGACCAGCTCTTTCTATGTTCCTTGTTTTTGCTATTAGCACTATCTAAATCACCCAAACTCACAATCATGAAGTAAGTTTTGACCCTCCCTTATCCCCTACACCTAATGTCCTCAAGAACCTTGCTTCTCAGGGTGTGGGCTATGGACCATGCAACATGGACATCACTTGGTAACTTGTTAGAAATGTCTGACTTCAGACATACTGAATGAGAATTTGAATTTTAACAAGACTCATTTCTTATGCACATCAAAGTTTGAGACACTCTGCTAGAGAATCTCCCTTTGCATTGTCTGTCATATCTTCCACTTTCTTTTTGTTCACACTAAATTGTTTTTCACTGGAATGTACTTTTTCTACATGACCTGTTTGGGCCCACCCTAAATTTAGATCTTCATGTCATTTCATCAGAATCATTGCCCCAAAAGTCTTATATTATTCTTGTGTCCCCCTGTTCTAATTCATCCTAACTTCTGCCTCAAAATTAGCTTTTCTAATGTACTCAAGCCTCTCCCCTTTTCTTAAAAACCACTGATGGCTTTCCACCCCTTACTAAATAAACCCTTTTGACTAGCACTCAAGGCCCTGTAGAATGTGATGACATCCTTTCCCGCCAGCCCTATCTTCAACTACTCCTCTCTACATACACATACCCCACACTTTAGCTTTATAGTTTGCCTCCTCTTTGTTTTAGGTCAAGCTGTTCTTTCCATGTGGCACACCCTGCCTAACAGCTCTGTTGAAATCCTCTCCCTCCTCCAAGGTTCATCTTCAATGCCACTGCCCATACTAACCCTTTTCTCATTTATTCAGTCATTGAATAAATACGTATTGATCACACACATGCTTTGCCTACATTTGCCTACATTCTACTAGGTACTAGGAATAAAACAATGAACAAAACAGCCACAATCTTTGCCCTCACAGAGCTTACATTCTGTTGGGGGGAAACAGGCAATAAACAGTAAATAAGTAAAATATATGCTATGTTAGATGCTGATAAGTGCTAAAGAGAAATAAAAGATGATAAAGGGGATAGAGACAGCTAGGGATGAGGAACATCTTTCAACCAAATACCTTTCCCTCCTTTGAATATGCAGAGCACTTATTGTCCTTTACAATGTGGTTATTCGTGTACTTGTCCTATTTCCGCTGCTATTTTCAAAGCTCCTTGAGAGCAACAACTGCATTTTATTCATTTTTGTATCTCTTGCAGCTACCGAGACAGTGCTCAGTAAATAATGGTTAAAATGAATCAAATTGATTGAAATAAATGCAATAGCAGTTTAAGAGAAAGGGGAGACTGACATAGTGGTTGGTTAGGAAAGGCTCCTTGGAAGATATTTATTCTGGGCAAGGCCTTGAAAGATGGGTAGGGTGAGGATAAAGAAAAAGCTAAGTTGTTTTTGATATATATGTTTTTGAAAAGCTGAAAACCATTGCTTTATAAATTAAGATTAATATGATGTATAATTTTCTCTACCTTTAAAACCAGTGTTTCAGAAGGGACGGGCAATAGACACCGGAGAAGTTGACATTGGCGCACAGGTCATGCAGACCATTCCACCTGGCTTATTCTGGCGTTTCCAGATTACTATCCACCATCCAATATATCTGAAATTCAATATTTCTTTAGCCAAGGACTCTCTGCTGGGAATTTATGGCAGAAGAAACATTCCACCTACACATACTCAGGTAATATCAATTATAGGTATTTTCTTGAACCCCAGGCTTTGTGGACTTGTAAAGTGTGCGGGAGTTAAAGGTGAGGACAGAAAAATATTTATAAAAAGCAAATATCCAGAATAATCACCCTCAAACTAATGAAAAAAATGGCATGGAAAAATAAGGAATAACATTTAGCAGGGCAGATTCAGAAAAGAGAGTTTAAGAAAATATCCTTTATACTTGACCTCTCCTTCCTGGAGCAGGATGATCATGAGCTTCCCAGCCCTTTCATTTGACTCAGCTTTAGTGCCCCTTCACTGGTTTCATACCCACTTGTCCCAACAAAGGAATGCACATCAATCAGAAATTGCTGGGAAATGAGTCTAAAAGGCAGGTTTTGTCTTACGGGTAGAATATTTCTTTGTTGTTGCTAATAATAATTCAAAAAATGTAAAACCTCTATGGTTTACATAGCCGTTCCATAAACCTTAATCACCTCATTTCTCTTGTTGAGTTTTTCCCTTATTTCTTCCCTGCATGAACTCACTTGGGGTCCTGCTCCATCTAAGAAGTAAAGTAGTCAAACATCTGGACTTACTTTTTTCCCAACAGATATGACTATAGGCTAAACCTTACCTTCAAGGCCAGAATAGGCAGGGAATTAGAATGCCATTTAAATATGACTCATAAAAAAAATGTTCAAGGAAACGTGTTATGTGCTTCTCCACTGATTAGAAAAAAAGGGGGAGGAAAGCCCTTTGAATATTTAAATGTTACCACAAAGGTAGTAAATTATGATGCATGTTTTCAACTTTTGACTGTTCATTTACTTGTTTTAAAAACTATAAAAACTGTTTTTAATTTGGAGAGAAGGTCACAGTAACATTTCTGAGCAGAATGTATGTTTTCAAGTATCTTCTAACAGATACTTTAGTAAAATGTCAAGATTCTCTTGCATAATACTAAATAAGATTTTTTTTCTATTTCTTGGTTTATTCATTTTTAAACAATTATTTTGAATATTCCAAAACTGAAAGGTTTATAACATTTATAAATATAGTGAGGGTTTTTTTCAGAATTAATAATATGCTTTTGAGTTTAAATATACTCAAGAATCAATAACCTCCTCTTCCGCTTTGCCCACCTCCAAAGCAAAGAAGTATGAAATAGGGCAATTGAAATTAGAGATATTTATCAGTCTAGAAGTAAAAGTAGTTGCTCATATTTGTATCTGTATTTGTTCCAGTTTGATTTTGTAAAACTAATGGATGGCAAACAACTGGTCAAGCACGACTCCAAGGGCTCCGAAGATACCCAGCACTCCCCTCGTAACCTAATCTTAACCTCACTTCAGGAGACAGGTTTCATAGAGTATATGGATCAAGGGCCTTGGTATCTAGCATTTTACAATGACGGAAAAAAGATGGAGCAAGTATTCGTGTTAACTACAGCAATTGGTAAGCTGCCTTGGCTATTATTCGAATTGACAGTATAACTCTAGAAAGACACAGTCAGTGATGAAAGTGATATGAGTGTTATTTAAGCTTATTCCTAATTCTGCTTTAAGGTCATTATTGAGGATAGATCACTATGAGAAAAGTTGTGTTGCTGTTGATAATGTTTAAATGCTGATTAAGAAAAATCATGATTTGTAATAATGAATATGCTAATAATAATTGAAAAAATAAATTGAAACAATAAATAAATTAATAATAAAAAAATAAAAGATAAAATAAAATAAAAAAATAAAACATTTAAAAAAAAAGATTTTGTAAATGTTCTGTTATTTGCTGCTATTCTAGGACACTTGCCGTTTGCCTTTTTATATGTTCTCAACAGGAATAATGATCTGAGTAGTACTAATACCAATGCTTCGTAGATGAACAACTTCAGTGAAGAAGGGAGTAAGCAAGAGAAGCCCTGTTAACTCAAGTTCTATTATAAATGAAAAAGCAAATAAATACCTTTTAAAATAGAAAAACTAGCATCAGTACAGTTCTTTAGAACAACTGATTTTAGAACCATTAAGCCTTCAAAATATAACCTAACAGTAACTTGGGTCATTCAAATCTCTTTCCTTTAGAATTTTTTAGTTTGAAAATTATTCCAATGGCTCTTTCAGTGTGCTCAGGGCCTTTTAAAACATGTTATTTTTAATACAATACCTATACACACTTTTATCCACTTTCACCCTAGTTAGTCAGAGACATCTCACTCTTTTGTCATTCTTTTTCCCTTTTTTTTTTTTATGGTGAATTCATTCCCCATGACCCTTTGTGTGAATAAAGCTGAGCTCTTTAGCAATTTTAGAGTCCCAAGGGTAATCAACTCTTAGACACAGTATTGTATTGTGTGAATTTTCCTAAAGCACGTCTTTTAAAAGAAGAGAAAATATTTTACAGCTGTCAGTTTTCTATACAACTCTCACAATTTTATCCTTTAGTTAACCTGTTCAGCCATATGTTTAGTAAGATGTGTTGACTGTTAATAGATATACCATCTGCTCTTTATAACAATTACATTCTATGCTGAAGACCTTGAGTCAGTAGAAAATGGTATTCCAGCCATAAGATTATCAGAAACTTTCCTCTAAAGTAATCAGAAAGGCAATAAAATTACACTGATGCTTTTTTCCCCTAGAGAAAAACTCCACTGATCTTACATCTTCAAAAGACAAGGTATTTGTTAAATTAGAAAAAAATATTTTAAGTCATGTCACTGTTTTGCCACTTATAGACTCGGTGGGACAGTTTCAAAGGATGGACCTTTCATGATATTTTTCTATCAAGGCCTAATTTTGATAATGCAAATGCCAGTACGCTATGAGAAGCTGAGTTTTCCCTAAGAAATTAGAGAAACTAGAAGATATAAAATATTTGTGAAGATTTTCTCTCTTTCTGTTATCCTTACCCCTAACCTCAAGTTAAAAACACTAACCAATCTGTTAAGCTTTCAAAAATCAATAGCCCCAGAAACATGCTTGGAGTTTTTTTCCTGTTCCTCAGTTCCTCCCGTAAAGAACCTAACATTTGAGATCCAATTCCTGTCATCCAGATATCAAACTGTTAGTTTCATATTCGATAACATACACAGGTCCTTCAAAAAGTTTGTGGAAAGATTCATATTATCTTTAAATTTTATTTTCTAGGAACTTTTTGAAGTATCCTCATATTTTTGAAGTACCCTCATATCTATTTTTTGCTAATGCAAGTCAGTTTCTTTGCTTTTCTGTTGCTTTTTTAAGATTAGAAGCATCAGAAACATTTCTCCTACTATTTCACTTAAAGAAAATGCAAGGGAATTTCAAAACAAAAAAATCAAAAGGCAAGTAAGCCCTTTACCATAAATTCTCCCCATTATTTTTAAACATTTTTATAGTTTATCTTAATCAGAGTAAAAAGAGGCTGACAAACAAAGTAAGGTTTGAATGAATTTGTTCTAAATGCTGTTCATTCATCTATGTCATGATAATGTTAGAATCAGTTGATTGATCTTAATTATATTTGGTCTGGTATTAACAAGGATTGAGAAAGAATTTAAAACTAACATTTGTTGAATGACTAATATAGGCCAGACAGTGGCCTATAGTAATATATATTATTTTCAGTAGCATAAGCAGAACTGTCAATATCACCTAATCTCAGGCAACCTGCTCTGTAACATAATAATATATACCATTTATGGAGTGCCACTCTGCCCCAAGCACTTTATTAGTTGCTTTACATTCAGTTATCTTGTTTGATTCTCATCACAACCCTGATAACTCAGGGAAAGTGATACTTCTATTACCAGTAAGGAAATGGAGTCTTAGAAAGAATAAATAATTTGGCAAAGTCTCACAGACAGCAAGTAGCAAAATTAAGATTCGAGACCCAGCATGTCTGATTCCAAAGCCCATGCCCTTTAGACCATACTTATTCCATAAGAATATTCATTACGTTTAGTTTCTCCCATGAGAAAAACTGACAGAAGTAAAACCTATCATTAGTACAGATGCAAATACCCAGGGGCTTTTGATTCTAGCATATCTACACAGCCACTGGATTCATTCTCATCTTTCTAAGAATCCCCCAAATGGGCTAGATACCACTTTCTTCGTCTTGCTTTTATTCTGCCCAAGGCAGAACTCCAATATCTAGATCACAAGTTCACTAACTATGGAAGTTTACTATTTAAAGCATTTATTAATGCTTTAATGTGGTGAGCACCTGCAGGGTCACCTGGAGTGTTTGTTAGAATGTAGATGACTGGGCTATATCCCTCAGAGACACATTCAGTAGATCTAGGGCTGAAAACCAGGCATCTGCATTTTGAGTGCCGCAGGTGAACCTACTGATACAAGTGGCCCACAGACCGCAATCATAGAAATGCTATTTCTCAATCCTCATTATAAATTCTCACTCTCATTGTTCAGTGGAAAATGCCAGGACCACCTTCTAAAATCTCTCCTTCTAATCAGAAATAGCTTATCCAAATGAAACTTGATGAGGCAGACAATTTGGATTGAAAAAGGAAAAATTGGTACATAAGAGAAGTGTGAGTTTAATAGGCCAGAGTCCAAGATTGCTAAATATGGAAAAGGAGTAAGGAGAAAGGAGTAGTGAGAAGAGTATTAAAAAAAAACACACATAGGGCCGGCCCGGTGGCGCACTGCTATAGTGCGCCGCTTGGGAGCACGGTGGCGCACCCACCGAGGGTTCGGATCCCACATACAGACCGGCCACTCACTGGCTGAGCGAGGTGCGGGCGCAACACCGAGGGTTGCGATCCCGTTGCCGGTCCCGGTCCGGTACGGGCACGACACTGAGGGTTGCGATCCGTTGCCGGTCACGAAAAAAGACAAAAAGGAAAAAAAAAAAAAACACACATACAAAAAACTGAGAGTTAATAATAAGTACCATAATAGTTCATGGACTTAGAATTTGATCATTATTATACTCAAATACAATTTTAAATTATAAACAATTTTTAACTTCATTGTCAGAGACTGACATTTATATAACTTTGCAGTTTTTCAGAGAAGTTACCACAAGACTTATCAGAGTTCTATTGCACTGCACATCATTATGTCACCAGAACTACCTATGGGCACATACAAAGACTTCTCAATTCCCCTGAAACCTATTCTTCTCTAAGAATGGATTGAAAGGAAATTAGTGGCAGAGAACTGATAAGCATTTACAGTCAAGAAAGCATTTCTCAACAAAATACTTAGGTTCTAATGCTTTTAGTGGTGGTGAATTTAATATGAACACTTACTTTAAAAGCCTCCATTGTCACTTATTAATGAAAATGAAATACTGATTATCATATTTAAGCTGTCAAGACAGTAGATTAAATATTCTAAGTTGCTAGAAAAGAAACTTTATTTGCTACAACCTAAATTTGAAAAATAAACAGTAGACTTAGTCTTCCAGGTTGCATTTTTAGGCCTGTTTGCTTTTGAAAAATGCTTTATAATTCTTGTACATTTTAGCTTTATCATGAATGTCTCTCAAGAATACCATTCTTCTATACGCTTTATGCACTTTATAGATGAGACTGGTTTTTAGTTCTATTCTTGAGTAGCCAATTCAGCAAATCCAGAGCTCTTTTAATAATTTTGTACTGCATGTGACATCTTACAGAAGTCTTTGTCATCTGATTTTGAGCAGGAAGTGCTCCATAGATAGCAGAGGGCAAAATGGTTATAGGCCCAGAGTTCCTGCAACTTAAAAAAAATTAAAGCCTCTACATCCTGTAAGTTTGTTCATCCTCTTTCCTTTTTCTTTGTATTAATAGAAATAATGGATGACTGTTCAACCAATTGCAATGGAAATGGAGAGTGTATCTCTGGCCATTGTCATTGTTTCCCAGGATTCCTTGGACCTGACTGTGCTAGAGGTAATGTTCGTAACTCTTTTTGTGTGTGTCTGACATATCCTTTATTCATTTATTTTTTTATTTTTTTTAATTGAAACATAGTTGACTGTACACATCTGTAGGGTACAGAGATGAATATCAATACCTGTGTGCAACATGTGATGCACAAATCAGGATAATTAGTATATTCAACTTATACAATGTAATCAATTTTCGTGGTCCTTTACCAATTCCTCCCTTGTCTCCCTTCCCCCTTTCCCCTTACCCATCTCTGGTAACCTCAGTTCTGTCCTCTCCTTTCGAAAGTTCAACGTATTGTTGTGATTGCTGTGTCTTTCTTTCTTATTCTGTAATTCTGATTAGTTTAGGGAAATAGATGTCATTTGAGAAGTCAGAATTAGTATAAATAGTAATAGCAGCAGCAGTAGGAGCAGCAATAACAGCAGCAATGTCCCCCACCACCACCACCAAAAGCTGAGCACTTATTATGCCAGGCACTGGTCTAAACACTTTGTGTTACCTCTTTTGATTCCTACTTCCTACAATAACCATATGACATAGGTTTATTATTATCCCAGTTTTATGGTCAAAGAAACAACCTCAAAGAGGTTAAGTGGCTTAGCCAGGATTACCTAACAGCTGGGATTTGTGTCTAGGTTGTCTGACCCAACCACTACATGATGCTTATATTTCCTAGGCACAAGTGGTGACAATTTGCTTTGTACCCCATGAATATTCATAACCAATAAAAACAAAATAAAACATTGTTTTAAAAAACAGAGATCATCTTACAGCTACCACTTATCATCTCTTTGCTTTATTGGTCTTTGGGTTTTCTGTGGGAGTTTAAACCTCACTGAAAATGCAACATTCAACCTAGTCTTTTACTGCTCTCTGCCCTAAAATCCAGACAGTCTGCACGTGTGCTTGTTTGCATGTGTGGATATTCTCACTGGCACCTGCATAATTCAGTTGATCATTGATTCCATTTATACAAGGATGATTTGGTATTCTGGCAAAACTATGCTGGAGATAATCCTGCAAATAGCCCTTAGAAATTTCTCTGTTGTATTGTCTAGACTGGCAACTTGTTTTGTGCGTGCACCATTGATACACAGTAGCATCTCAGAAACAAATTTTGCTCTATTTGCTGTAGATGGAGGATCTTGTTTTTGTACATTTATCTGATGCTTGAAAACTACCATCATTAAAAACTGTAATATTTTTTTAATTCATAATGGACTGACTTTAAAATGAGCAAAGTTGGTAACTGCTTATACACACCAGTGTAACTGGAGTGAGCTGGTAATCACCAAATGGGTAAGCAGCCTAGAAAGTAAACATTGGAAAGTAGGAAGTTAAACTTAGCCAACTTTACTGTTTCCCAGACTTGCCCATAGTTAATTCTTGAAAAGCTTTAAGTAAATCACACCATGATTTCCCATGGGTTTATAGTTACTACTTTAGAGATGCCTTCTGCTCATTTTCAATGTATTCTTAAAGTTCCCAGTCTGCTAATATATTAATCTCAGGTTTCTCAGATACTCAGTTTCTTTAGATTAAATTCCATTCAACAGAATTCTGAAGTACTTGCTAGGTTCCCAGCACCATGATAGATCTTGAGGAGATTGGGGGTGGAGGTAGAGGTGATGGTTGGTATTAAAAAATGAATAAGACAGAAGGTATAGGCCCTGTCCTCAAAAAGCCCATAGTTTTAATAGGGAGACAAACAATGACAAAGCAGAATAAGTGTTCTAATAAAGGTCTGCACAGTGAGTTATAGGAGTAGACATCTGTCCAGTATAAATCTATAATTACACAACTTTTTAAAGATAACATTTTATAATATGAATATCTCACTATTTATTAGTTTTTTAAATTTCAGGTTTTGCTTCCTAAAGGTAATATACATCTTCCTGAGGGAGAAAAACCCCAATAGTAAAAACCCCTAGGAGAGAAAACCCCTAACTGTAAATAATAATAGTAATAGTTTAAGCGTATGGTGGGATCAAAATTAAATACTTGAAATAATTTCTCCACTCAGGATATTTTTATAATTTATTTTTACCCCACTCCCATAGTAGGAAAATTCTATGTTTATAATCATGAACTTTAATAAAGGGTAAGACAGAAATAGTATAAATTTTTGCCTGAATATTACACAAGAATCAATAAAGAATTGCTCTTTGGAGATTTTGAAAGCATTACAAGAACATTACAAGTTCATTTGACAACCTTCAGATTCGTGCCCTGTGCTGTGTGGAGGAAATGGAGAGTATGAGAAAGGACACTGTGTCTGCCGGAATGGCTGGAAGGGGCCAGAGTGCGATGTTCCAGAAGAACAATGTATTGACCCTACGTGCTTTGGTCACGGCACCTGCATCATGGGAGTCTGCATCTGTGTGCCAGGATACAAAGGAGAAATATGCGAGGAAGGTCAGAACTCCATTTTAATCTCTTGCTCTAGGCTTTTCTCTCACTGAATTGTCCAAGGTGTCACTCTATGCTTCTAGTAGAGATGCAAGTGATTTTTGCAAACAATAAATGCTAAACATTTCTTTTGTACATGGATCAGGGGGTTAGAGTTGGGGGAGCTTATGTCTCTTATGACAGTCTGTAATATTATACATGATGCCATATCTGTGACACTCACAGAGTAGTAGTGAAAAATGGTACTTTCTCCCTCATTTCTAACACAGTTTTATAACCTGAGATTTTCTATATTGATGATTTTAGGTGTTAATTCATATGCTTTCATTATTACACAGTGCATTAATGCTGCATCTCACTTTAAAGCAATGAAAATAATAATATATGCCCATTTGGAGCCATTTTGTGAATGTTTTATTTGGGAGTGATTTGTAATTACCATTATTATTATTGCATTACATTATTTATTTTTACATACCTTGTTCTGAAACTTGACTTCCATGCCTATGGAAGCAGGATTACCACTAATGAGTTTTAAAGCAGTGCCTTTATATTAAATTCACCCCAAAGGAGTCTTTGCCAAAAAATAATACTTCAAAATGGCAATAGTTTTATGATTTAAAGAGACACATTGCAAAATAAGTTTACTAGTAATCAGACCTTTTTCATGCCATATTCCTCAAACAAGACTAATTTCAGAAATAATATTAAACCATTACCATGGGATGGTCTCATCACAACTGTTGTTCAGGAAAGAGACTGCTAAAATGCACTATAATTGCTTTTTAAAGATGGCTCATTAAGACTATTACACAGCATTCTTAAGGTTTTAATCTTTTTCCACTCTATGAACAAGCAAGACTTCAGCCTTCCACCTCCCATTAACAATAGTAAAATTTTGGTGTAAAGATTACATCTGTTCCAACGAATGGCATTGGGCCTAGACAAGGCACTGGAGTTCCTGAGTTACTTTTGGAAAGTGTTTTTATGGTGATTCAACTGCAATCATTATATTTAAGTAGAAAATTCAGATGCCATATGGGCACACACATACAGAAAAAAAAAAGGTGTCTATTACAACATCCACAACTTGACATGAAAGACATGTAACCTGATTAATTTAGACCTTTCTAATTTAAATTTTATAAATAGTTGAAAAGGACTTAGATTGAATTTGTCTTCTCTGGGGTTCACTAAGAAAATTTGTAGAATAACCAAGATAGCAAAGAAGAATGCTCATCATCTTTAGCAGTATAAATTTTTCAGATACAATAGAAAAAAATGTTTTAAGAAAGACATTGCTGAACTGGGCCTATAAATTGGGTTTTACTTGGCTCATATAGTGTTGTTGTTGTTGTTGTTGTTGTTTAATGTGATTTATTTGCCAAAATTTAAAAATAGAGAAGTATCATATAAAAATTCCTATTTCTGGCTTCTCTTGAACACTAGAAAATCTGGTGACCAAGGGCTCACATTGCTACATAGTGGCAGTCAACTAGAACCAAGTAGCAGCAATTCCCTTTAAACAAGACATTTGCTTACAGTTTGCTCCCAACACACCTAATTTTCTTATATTCAGCCCATTTTATTTATGTATGCCACCTGACTGGAGCCTATAATCCTGTGACTGTGTGCCTCTGATTTAAGTATGACTTACACAAATACATTGAAGCAAGTCTCTTAATAAAATGAGTTATATTAAATTAAATATTGTTTTGTTTGTTAAAATTGCTGTACTTTAATATAACAAAATGGCCTCCTTCTAAAAAATATTCTATGCTTTGGATTTTCTCTCTCCCTCCAAATGATGAATCTAATTAGATGTACTTTCTAGTATTTATTTGCTGATTAGCTCAGGTATTATAGTATTGTGCTAATGCCCTGAGATCTTGGGCTAATTATAATTGCAATAATACTAATAATATTAGTGCTTAGGTAGACCTAGTCTGTTCCATGGCCACAAGCCATACCCTGAAACTAGGGCAGTCTTGCAAATGCAAGCAGGCATATCAGTCTATTTTCATTGCTTGAAAAGTAATTCAAAGCACTCATCCTCATTATCATAGGTTATTTTAGTTTCATATCACTCAAATGGTAAGACTAGAGATTTGGAAATCAACCTTCCCATTTCCCATGAAATTGTTACTCAGTTAAAAGCACAAAGCAGTTTTTTCCCAAGGCAAGCATAGGAACCTACCTTCAAAATAGTTTATACATTTGTTAGAACGTATACAAAAATTTCCAGACTCACAGAATCAGAGACAAATGGAATTGGTCTAAGACATTGAAAACTATGTCACAGTGTCCTGAGAAACAGTAGCTATGAAAAAAATAAATTTTAAATTGGCTTTAAAATGTTGCATTTTTCAGTGTTTCTAAGTAATAAATGAGATTATAATAAGCTAACGTAAATTTTATTATTTTTTGCAACAGCAGTCACTTCACCCAATACTTTGAATAATTGAAGATTTAAAAAATTATATAAACTTCTCTAGACCACCAAGTAAAAGTTCTTTCTGGGAGCTATCATTCCAATTTTGGAAAGGTTAAGGAATGATTTACCAAAAACTCTTGGGTTTTTGTTGTTGTTGTTGTCGTTGTTTTGTTTTGTTTTGCAAAGCCAAGGAATTCCTATTGAAGGTCCATACTGGTCCACCCACCAATCTGTATGACGGTACCAAACACTGTTCACAGTTTCACAGAGCATATGTGTGGTTTCCTTCTTCTAAATTTGGATTGCAAACTTTATGGTACCTTACCATATTTTTAAGTGCTAGTAATCTTTTGGTTTGAACACTGTGTTTGCATTAATCATTTTATTGCCTAATTAAAGCAGCATTAATTATATAATACTAGAAAATCAATGTATCTCAGTTTCATTATCCTAAGGTGTGCTGGCCATAGCTATTCCCTATTAACGTTACCCTTCCCCCTTCCCCTTCTTTTATGGGCCTTCAGAGGACTGCTTAGACCCAATGTGTTCCAGCCATGGCATCTGTGTAAAAGGAGAATGTCACTGTTCTACTGGCTGGGGAGGAGTCAACTGTGAAACTCCACTTCCTATATGTCAAGAGCAGTGCTCAGGACATGGGACTTTTCTTCTGGACACTGGAGTATGCAGCTGTGATCCCAAGTGGACAGGATCTGACTGCTCAACAGGTACATTGGGGATATTTCCTTCTCCTTCCTCTACTCCCAAGTTCTAACAGCTTCTTCCCTTAAGGTAGTGCTTCTTAAAGTGTGCTCTGTATGCTTTCATGAGTCAAAAGAGGCTTCCAGATATTTCCTAGGTTCGTATTTTACTGCATTTTCACTTACAACATACTGTCACCTGTTTTTTCATCTTATTTTTTATGGTCATATATCTGTGCTTGAACTTCTGCCCTAATTTTGTTGTCCCCTGTAGTTATTTCAACCATTCCCAAGTCTCCTACTATCAGTCCTATGCAGATCACTTCAAATCTATATCTCCCCCAAATTCAAATAATCCGGCATTTCCAACCATCTGCTGAATATTTTCACTGGGTATCCGGCCACCTAAAAACATAACTTAGCCCAGGAACTCTACTCCATTTTATGTATTGCCATACTGCTGCCCAATTACTATTCCCACAACATTGCTTTCCTTTTCCCATTCCCTACCTCAATATTTTCCATAGTTCTTCATTATCTATGTATAAACTTTAAATATCCTAGCCTGTTATCAAAAGCCCACCACAAACTATTCCAAATCTCTATCTGCAGACTTCTTCTACTTCTGCTTCCTGCATAAATCCCTCTTTCTGCCAAAGTAATCTGTATGTTCTCCTTTCCCCAAATACATCTATTTTCACACTTTTCCTCATGCCTCTTCCTCAGCATGGGATGCTATTATCTTTCCACCTAGGAAAATCCAACCCATCCACCAAGACCAACTACAGTTTTAGCCACTCCGTAAAACCTTTTCTGATCAGAAACAGGGATCCCCTAAAATCCTACAGAGGGCATTGTGATGTAGGTATTTGTGCACATGGCTGGTTTTTCCATCTGAATTATAAGCACTGAAAATAACAGGCCATTCTTTATAGCCTTTCTTTCTTATCCTCAGACCATATACTCATTAAATAGGTAGAATTAATAAATGGTTCCTCTTACAAAGCCTCTGATTATGAATTTTGTTATTGGATATTTTTCATTCTTCCATGTGTCAGATAAAATATCATGGCCTAGACCTTCAAGTTTAAAACAATAATATTAATGTTAGTATTAGTATGATATCAAACACAAACAATTATTATATATTAGTCAATATTCTGAGGGTTACCGTATTAATTCACTTAATCCTCATGACAAACCTATAAATACAGTGATTATGCCCACTTTACAGATGAGGAAACTGAGGCACAGAGAGTGAAATAACTTGCTCAAAGTCACCCATATAACAAGTGTCAGAATCACAATTTGAGTAAGGTTTTCTGGCTTCACAATCCATGCATTTAACCACTGTACTATGCTGTCCTCGAGGAGCCCATCATCTAATTCACCATGTATAAAAAGGTATCTTTGCTGGACCGTGTTCAGGGCCATGTGCCACAGAGCACAAAGGAGAGAGCGATAGGTTATTTCTGTGAGAAGAAGCCTGATAGTCAGGTAAGGCTTTATAGGGGTCTTAACACTTGAATTAACACTAGAAAGTTTACTGCATTTTTATTAGATGGACAAGAAAGGAAAGAACATTCCAGGCAGAAAGAGTAGCTTAAACAAAAATATAGAGATATGAATCTAAATGATACATTTGGGGACTTGCAAGCCATTGGCTTTCACTGCAGCCTAGGAGTGCAGAAATAGTGAGATGAGCAGAGGCCAGAACGTAGGGAGTTTTATTTACACACCGTGCTAAGAAATTTGCATTTCTTCTTGGCACAACAGGAAAGCACTGAGTAGTTTGAAACAAACTGCATCTGAGATAGACAACTTTGACAGCAACTGAGAAGACCCATTGGAGATGGCTGATGTAGGGAACTAATAGACACGTGCAGTGTGATGATTGGAGTAGTCCAGAAGCACAGTGGTGGTGAGAGCCTGAACTGAAACTGTAGTTGTGAGAATACTGAAGGCAGATCAGAGAGGAGTCACCATGGTAGATGAGAGAGAGAGAGGAGACAGGGATAACTACTCTGGGTGACTGGGTAAAAGGAAGAACCACCAGCTGAGGGATAAAAAGCAGAAGCGAAAATGCAGGTTTGGGGCAGAGGGGCTGGTCATGATGAACTCAGTTGTGAACATGCTGTGTTGGAAGTATCCAAAGAAGGTCCAGGCAGATATGGCCAGCAACAGTTGATAGTCAAGAATAGAACTTATAGAAGAATCTTAAGCTGGAGCCACAGGAATGAACATTATTTTCCAGGGAGAATGTGGAAATTGGGAATAAAGAAAGTCAGAACTCTAGAGAACACCAACATTTAATGTCTTTACCATGATAGGGTTTTTAACAGTGAGTCAAAAACTCGCCTCTTTATACATGACCTAACACGTATTGATTGAATAGTGATTCTGTATCATATAATTGCTCCCTCAGACCACTCACATCCCTTATGTGTCCTTCCTGATGCCTCAGAATTGGGTAAAATTCCTGGTAATGTACCATTCATAAGTTGCATAAATTCAAGTGTTTGTATTTCCAATGAATCAACATTAAATTTGATATACTGAGAGTTTCAGTTTCCCTGCACATCCCTACTCCCTAAGATACAAAGACGTGCACCAGTTCTGCCAGCAAAGAAGAAAATCACAGAAGGGGAAGAAAAAACTAATTATGAACATACCTCTATGCTCCCTCTCTTTTCCTCTTTTCCAGATGAAGTACCCTAAACCCCAACCCACTCCTCCCTTACCCCAAACAAACCTTATCCACCAAAACTAATCAAATGATGAGAGAAAAATGATAGCCCCATAGCATATTAGATCTATCAGAAAGTACAAGGATATCTGGTTTAATGTTTTTGTCAAATGTGGTGGTCTGTAGTCTGCCTGCCTTGACATCCCTATGGATTCTAATGCACTGAGGCACAGGGAGGTTAGGCAGTTTGCCCCAAGGTGTGAGAACTACTGCACTAGTCCTACCTGCTCATTTAATTGTTCATTTTCCAAACATTTATTGAGCCTCTATTATGTTTCCATCAGCATGTGAGGCAATAAAGAAGGATAAAAATCTATAGTTGGGAAGACAAATGAATAAAGATGTCAAATACCTTGCCCTAAATGCTAAAAAAGAGAGTGATACAATGTGCAACGAGTATCTAACATTACCTGAAGGTCTAGGAATTGGTAACAAAAGTCTTAATAAATCATGAAAGTTCCTTTATGCCATAGCTAGGAGTTTGGGTTTGATGCTGAGGACAATGAGAAAGTCATTGAAGAGGTGTAAAGAAGGTAGTGCCATGACTGTGTTCGCATTTCAGAAAAATCACTCTGGAAATTGTATGGAGAATATGAAAAAAGATAATGAAAACTTGATATAAGAGAATTTGAGAGCATAGAAGAGGAAAGGATAAATGTTTGAGAGAGGTTAGCAAATAGGACTGGGTGCCTATATGGGTGTAAGGGGAAGTAGGAATTTTCACTGATTCTGTGATTTCTACATTGGGAGACTGGATGAATGGTAATGTCACTAACTGAGATATGAAATTTTCATCTATTAAACTAATTTTCATTGAACATATACTGTGTGCCATGCTTTTGGGATATATCAGTGAGGAAAATAAAGATTCCTCAAAGTTTCAGGAGGATATTCAATCCACAGCGTTCCACTCCTGGCCCCACAAAACTCACTGAAGCTTGACCTCCATTGTAACAGTGTTAAGAGGGTGGGAAATTCAATTATAGTATTTGAAAGGTGGGACTTTTAAGAGGTGATTACATTGTGAGGACTGCATCTTCATGAATGGATTGATCCTTTCATGGACTAATGGGCATGGTCTGATGGCTTTATCAGGAGAGCAAGTGAAGTTGTTAGTTTACTTTTGGTCATGCCATCTCTCACTGTGTGACACCGTGTTACCGTAGAAAGTCACCACCAAAAAGAAGTCCCTCACCAGATATATTCTCTGGAACTTGGACTTCCTAGCCTCCAATCTGTAAAAAAATAAATTTCATTCCTTTAAAAAGTACCAAGTTTCATGTATTCTGTTATAAGCAACAGAAACGGACTAATAGACCACATTTATCCATAATAGACCCAATAGAAAAAAGATGACTAGAAACATCTCTTGCTTACAGAAGCAAAAGGGTGGAGAGGTATGACCCAAAACGTAGCAGCCTCTCAGGCAAAAGGCTTCCTAATAAGACTTTCAAAATCTCTAGCGTCAAGGCAGAAATAGTCCTTCTGTGATTTTTAAGCTCCATGAAGGTTGTTCCCACAGAGCATGTTTAACCATTGAGATGATTTCACTGTTCAGACTTTTAATTGACTGTGCTCAGTACAGGAAGCAATTTAACATCTGATTCTTATAATGGATCATGTCATTTCAAAGGTGGATGTGCTCTTTGCCATTGATCATTTTCTTCCTCTAAGCATATGAAGCTTAGCTGTTAGCATGTTAACCGTGCTGACACCAAAGGGACAGCAGTGAATCGTTCTGATTATTTTCAGTCTATTTTTCTAAGTACATTGGGTATTGTTAGCAGCCCTAAATTGATACTTGATATAGGCTTGCTTAACCTGATGCTGTCATAGCACTTCACAAAGGTTAACTCATTAGTCTTTTAAAAAGACCTCAGGAGGAATACAGTAGAAACTGTTTTAATGTGGTTTAGATTAGGGTATATCACCAGTCAAATCATGCTCCCTTAAAACATAATTCCTTGCCATGAAATCTCAGTAATACATTTAGCTGATCCCAAGATATTGGTCCTAGCCTCTGAGATCACCATTGGAAAACGTGTCTACTATATTGCTTTTGTAAAATCTGGCTTCTCTTGGTCACATAATCTTTGAGGGGAAGCATAAAAGCAAAGTTTAGAACTTTGTACTCCTCTCTTCTTGATGAAATTTTCTGAGCCACTACCTCTATGATTACTGACAAATAACTGACAAAATTTGTAGGAGGTAAGAGTTTGCATAGAGAGTACAACTCTTGCCATTTCTCTACCACAGTCCCCTTTCATTATACTGTGTCTTAGAAGTGGGTTAGTGAGCTAGAGAAGTATGGAGCATTAGGTCCTGAGGTATTTTTGAACATGCTGTTTGCTATACAACAGAAATTATATGAGTATTATCATGTGCCCCATCCAAGGAGAGTTGGTTCCTGAAGATGTCAGAAGGCTTTCTTATAAGGATACTTGTTTTTAAGCCATCCCACAACATGTGTCCATCTTATGCCTTAGAGAGATGACAGTATATGCACGTGTATGCGTGTATTCATAGCACAATGACATTGAGTAACTCGTTTAACTTCTTTGAGTCTCAGCTGCCTCATTTGTGAAAAGGTAGAGGATTAGCCAAATGGCACTTGGGATCCTTTCTAACACTGAGATCTATGATTCTTGATCCTGTATATCGGACTATTGACACTGATTATGAAAGTTTTATGGATGTACTCTATAAACTCCCTTAACTCCATACTGTTATGGTGAGAAAATATTAATTGCAAGTAGTTTTATTTTTGCTATAAGGACATCCACACTTTGATATATAGGCCATGTTGTGTGAAGATTTACCTCTATATATGGAGATACACATACACACACACACACACACACACACACACAACATGTATATATCTTCATTGTAACAATGTCTCATTATGTTTTTAAGTGTTCCCTAATGGATGGTGATAGGCATCTACTAATAAAACAGATAATTAGAGGAGGAAGTTGTAAGAAGCTCATATAATTATTGTTGCTAGGGAAACTTTCCTTGATTATACGAGTACCATATGCCTTAAAAACATTATTAGCTTCTCCTCCCTTTATTGAAAGTGCCAATAATCAAAAGATTTTCATCTGGCTCTACATGTCTAGCACATACAATTTGTTACTTTCCTGCAATTTCCAGGAATTGATTAGGTCTTATAAAATGATTCATGTTCACGCAGTATTTTTTTCCTCCACTCATTACAGTTACAGCAGAATTATACATACCATTTGACAAAGAAACTTTGTTCAAAATGTAATGCACATGCTACAGGGATAACTATGTAGCCATTAATCAAGCCATTGATCGGAAAAGTCCACTCACATATAAGGTAACCAGAATTTTTCATCTTCAATAGAAAAGAGATGATAAATGTAACCAGATGAGGAACCTAGGATTGCAGGTACTATTCCCTATGCAGTTCTGGACACAAGCCTGGATTTCTTAGGAACAGTAGCTGAGTTCTCAGAAGAAATATTTCTATTAGTTAGCAACAGTGTTAATAGACTAATGCTATAAATTCTCTGGACTTAAAGAAAAGCTCAGATATAGACAACTAGTCACTGAAACATAATAGGGGGGTTTTAAACCAGTGCTTTTGAATGTAAAAGGACAAAAGGCTTATGACTTATAATTTGTATGTGGGCTTAATTATCTTTAACTTGATAAAGTATGACAACTTGTGCTTAAATTTATTTTAAAGTAATTCTTTTTCTACTCAGTAAAAAATAAAATGTAAACATTAAAGTGGCTCTGATTTGATTGGTTAAATATAATGAACCCTTACTTGAAACATGATAGGTATACCATCAATGCTACAGTGAGATCAAAACACCAACTCTAGCTTATTGAAGTAACTGAAGTTTATTGATGGCACTAGAAACACAACCCAAAAGCATTCTTAAGATAATTCCAAGTCAAATTAAGTGTATAAGACTGAATCCACAGAAATATTTCTTGGAGGTAGATATGAAATGGGAAAAAAAATCACACTATTATAATTATTTCCTAGCAACACATCCTACTCAGAGATGGTTTGTCACCCCCTAAGCCTTTTTTGGCTCAAGTGAAGATAGAAATTGAACCCCAAAATATCCTCAGATCCAAAAATTCCTTATCTTTATACAGGAGTTTATTTACTGCCCATAAGATTGTAGGTACTGCGAGGTGATTTAAAGCACATCAAATATCTAATGTTTTCAAAATACATCTTTTTACATTTTGTTCTGAGACAATAAAAACCACACCTGTTATGCCATCTTTAGCAGGCAGCAATGCAAAAATACAGTGAAACTTTTGACAATTTGATAAGTTTGAAGTAAGAGGTAAATTTGCAGCTGCCTCTCTGTAAATCTGAGCTAACTCTACTGACTATTTCAGGACATTAAAGTTTTAAAATTGTTTTTCAAACCAGGGACATACATATAAATAAGGTGGCAATTGTGAAGCAAGAAAATGTAAGTAAGTCTGAGTGCGAGGATGCATACTTATTTAATTTACATGGTGAAAGTACAGTATAATAAGGAATGCATTTGGACAGACCATTAGGAATGTCAAAAGAAAACAGGCAGATTTTGTATTTCACTATTAAGTGCATTCCCCTCATTTACTCAAACTCTTATTCTGAAAATGAGGGGAATAGGGAAAATGCATTCACCTCATTTACTCAAACTGTTCATCTGAATTCCAGGTTCATTTGCTATTTGGCGTTTTTCTCAATTCATGTTTAGCTACATGAAGTGAAAACAAACCCAGAAAAGGGTGTATCTAAAAGGTGTGTTTGCCTCTGTATGTGAGATCCTATGGGGAAAGTGGCCACCTGGGTGCCCACCTTCACAGTTTGCCCTGCTACCATGGCAATCCTCTGACAACGGAAGAGGAGGTGGAAAGGCTCTATGGTAGAGATATCTGAGAGAGGGTGAAGGAAGCTGGGATTCGATTGTGCATAATCGGTGGCCAGGATGTGGGGAAAGGTCAGAATAAATTGTCCTAGTCCTGCACGCCAAGATCAGATGATTGGAGATATAGAAGAGCACCCCATATGTTTCCTCCAAATAAGCTAAATGACATTATTCCTGTAATAAAAATATCCTACATTTATCTGATGGTTTTTTTCTACAAATACTTACATACCGATTTTCTTCATTTCATCATTATGGCCAAAATCCAGGGTCATCATTAGAATTTGGATTTCATATTGAGCTTTGATGATACAAAATACCTACAGGACTGTTCCAAAGATTTGTTTTACAAACATATTCCTCTGAGTCATTGTAGAGAGAGGAAGAGGGATAGGAAGGGAAGACATTAGTTCTTCAGTAAAGAGTGAGAACAATAAATTTTCTCTTAGAAAACTGATAAGGTTGAGCTCATAGAGACTCTGAATGGGTGCTGAGTCTGCTATGATGAATTTGACTTGCACATGGACCCTGGACACCAATCTCCAGTAACCTAGCAAAAAGGTTTCTGTTACCCTCATAATGCCCATGAAGTGTGAGTAAGGTAGTTGAAAGAACTGATTCACTGTGAAAGGCAGGGAAAGTTACTTTATTGTGTATGCTTAAGAGTTGAGGCCAGCAGTAGAATTCACACCCTGATGTCCTTTCTTAAACATCCTGCTTGGGACTTGCTGAGCCTATATATTTCATACATTGTAGAAAATGTTCAGTCAATGTCTTTTTGAGTCTTTATTTCCCCCACTTTGGTATTATCTCCTTTTGGAAGTTCCTTTAGACCATCTGTCCCACCGCAGCCTCTATGCTTTTTATTTCTTTTTCTTATGGTTCTTTTCTTTGTTTCTCTGTGTTGTCTGATAGATAATTTCTTTGTATTTGTCTTCTATCTCACTAAACCTTTCTTCAGCTGTGTTTATTGTGCTGTATAGCCCTTTGATTGAATTTTTAATTTCAGTGATTACATTTAGTTTCTAAAGTATTCATTTTTTTTCAAATATGCCTCATTATTTTGGATAATTCTTTGCTCCTTAATCCTGTTTTTAGTTACTCTCTTTTCCTTAAACACATTAAACATGGTTTTTTTATATACTATATCTGTTATACACAGAATATTAAGTCTTTGTGGGTCTGGGTCTGTGGTTTGTTGTTTCCATCAGCTCTTGGATATAAATTGCTTTCTTGTTGCTGACTTTTTTTAAATTGTGAGCTCAAATATGTTGAAATTCTCTCTAAGTCCTAGGTGAAGAAGGTATTCCTCTGGGGAAGATTTATGTTTGTTTCTGTCAGGAACTTGTCTGCACTACAGATCAGGGCAAACTTTAAATTAAAACTCTCAGGTTACAGTTTTTTGGACCAAACAAAGAATATAAATTCAGACCCCAAACCCACATGAAACCTGGCTAGTGACCATCAAGTCTCGAGGGGGCTTATTACTTAGCATCCTTATAAACCTAAGCCTAAGACAGATCATTTTCTTCTAGTCTATCTCTGTGAGGCACATTTTCTCCTAAGCTGGTTTCCAATATAGGTCCCTGATCCTGCACAGGCCCAAAGTTTAGCTAAAAATATGTTCTCCACTCTGGGCCCTCATCAAAACTCTAATTCACCGAGATCAGCAGAAGGCGCTAGTATCCTGGCAGAACTCTGACTCTCCATACAATCTTGGACACATCAACCACTATGGGCTTCAATTTACATATCTGCAAACTGTGTTTTTAAGCTAAATTCATTATTCAACTTATTTCTAGTAATTAAAATTTTTTTCACTCTAAGTGGGGAAAAAACATGTTAAGTTCCACTTAAATCAATAATTTATTTTACTAAGATAGGGGTAAACATTAGAGGTCAATAAACCTAGAAATGCTCACTCCATGCTAGCCAAACAGTTCAGTTAATGTGTATTGGAAGAACATTCTGAGAATTACTGTTCAAAAGACATTTCAGAAACCATAGCAGTCAGAGTCAGTGAGGTTAACAGTAGAGTCAAGAGTAAGCAGTTTCTACAGTCAAAGCAAATTTCCCACACATCTCTGCTAGGTTCATTCATTTTTTAAAATTGAATTCTGCATGTCAAGCAATGAAAGTTAAGGCACTGTAAATACTATTGCCTACTTTCCTTTCCAACAGTCTTTCTTTTGTTCATTTCTTCTTTGACAGACTTATTGACACAGTAATGAAATATTGGCACTAGAAGAGATTCTAAAAATCACGTAGTTCTGCCCTCTCCTTTTACAGATGAGGAAACTTTGTACCAGAAAGGTTCAATGAGTTGTGTATAGTCATACAGCTCGTTATGCATATAGTTAATATGAGAAACAGGTCTTGTGATTTCTGGTTTAAACCTTTTTTCCAATACACCATTCAGAGATCCTTGTTCAAATTCAATAGATATTGCCTTTTCATTGTCAACACTTCCACTGAATCTTTAGAAAGCTGGAAATGAGCATGTATAGGGAAGAATCCTAGGATCTTTTTCTCGACTATCAGAATGTTATAAAAATTGTCAGAGATTCAGCATAGAAAAATTCAGAGAGAAATGAACTCAAATCCCAGCTCTGCTTCTAAGTTACTGTGTGATCTTGAGTAAGTTACTTGGCTTTTCTGAGCCTTTCCTGTAAAACAGGGAAATCTTACTTTGTAAAGTAGTTGTAAGGGTTAAATGAGATATATATGTGCAACACCTAGCATAGTGCTTCTCCCATAGTAGACACTAAATTATAATAATAAATTGTATCATCAGAGAAATGCAGATCAAATCCACATTGAAATATCATCTCACCCCAGTTAAAGTGGCCATTACTAAAAAGACTGAGGAAAACAAATGCTGGTAAGGATGTGGGAAGGCGAACCCTTTTACACTGTCAGTTGGACTGCAAATTACTACAGCCATTATTGAAAACAGTATGGTGTTTCCTCAAACAACTACAGATAGATCTTCCATACGATCCAGCGATCCCACTACTGGGTATATATCCAAAGGAATGGAAATCATCATGTCAAAGGGATACCTGCACTCCCATGTTCATTGCAGCTCTATTTACAATAGCCAAATTATGGAACCAACCTGTGTCTATTGACAGATGACTGGATAGGGAAAATGTGGTATACATACACAATGGAATACTACTCAGCCATAAAAAGGAATGAAATTCTGCTATTTGCAGCAACATGGATGAGTCTGGAGAAAATTATGTTAAGTGAAATAAGCCAGAGAAGGAAAGAGAAATAACACATGTTCTCACTCATAATTGGGTGCTAAGAAGGAAGGAAGGAAGGAAAGAAGGGCATAAAGAAAAATCATGATTTGTAATAATGAATATGCTCACAATAAAAATTTTAAAAATACAAAATAATAATAATAAATGGCAGCTGCTATTGTCATTATATTTCAATCTTCATTGTAAAGACACATTTCAAAGACAATTATTTTGTAAGTAGGAGATAAATTAGCAGCTATCTCAAAGAAATTCATTTTCAGACACTGTAAAGCCTAATTAATTTGAAGGAGTATTAAAATTCTTTCTACTTCAAAGTCATTATACTTTTTTGTCCCTACCCAAATGGTGTTGTTTCCTGTGTTTGTAGAACACAGATAGATGTTTCACTGGAAAGTTGACTAAAAAGTAGTTGTTCCATCTCTTCACTTCCTTTACTTTGAGCCCTGCTATTCATTATAAAATCACATTCAGAAAATTTACATTCCTGGTGCATCAGCTAAGATTGGAGTTCAGTGACAGGAAGTGCTTCCCTCAGGGGGAAAAAAAAGGAGTGGCCAAAACAAGATAGAAGTACGATTTTCTCCCAGGCAAAAGAAATCTAGAAGCAAGCAGTCCAGGGCTTGTGTGGTGACTCCAGAAAGAAAGGTTCTTCCAGCTCACCATTCTACCATCCCTAGGACAGGGCCCTTATCCTCATGGTACATAATGGTAGCCAGTGCTCCAGCTGTTAAATCTTCATTCTAGGCAAGATGAAGAAATGGGGGGAAAGTGGGCCTGTCCACTCTCTTTTAAGAAGACTTCACTAAAGCTACTGCTGGAAACAGTTACTTATATCTCAGTGACCAATAACTTGTTGCAAAGTAAACTGAGAAGTATAATCTTTATTAAAGGAAGCCATTGGCACAGCTAAATAATATCTAATTTCACTGTATTTTTCTAGCTTATTCCCAACAAAAACAAGAGGGCAATGTGATCAGTTATATGATTCATTGTGTTCTCAAGGTAAAGACAAACCTATAGCTCAATGGAAATAAAACATTTTGTTGTATTGAAATCAGTGAGACACTGCCCCTATGGAACCTCCTCCAGACTTGTATGGAAACTGAATTAAATACTTCATTAATTTTTATATTCATTACCTGTCTAAATGATAATATTGTGACTATGTCAGGTTAATATATTACTAAAATTAATTTCACCTTTTTTTAGCTTTTTAATGTAGCTACTAAGAAATTTTATTTATTTATTAGGAAATTTTAAATAACGTGTGGCTTACATTTGAGGCTCACATTATAGAGGATATTTCAAAAAGTTCATGGAAAGATTTGTATTATCATTATAATTATTTTTAATTTATAAGAAAACAAAATTTATTGCTTACAGTTTCAGAGGCTAGGAAGTCCGAAGTCCAGGGAACACAGCTGGTGAAGATTTTCTCTGGTGATGACTTCAGTGATAGTAGGGTATCACATTGCGAAATGGTGGAGCAGAGAGACCAGAGAGAGGCTTTCCTCTCCCTTCGTTTAAAGCCCTCAGAACCATGCCTCTAACCACCATTTTTAATCCATTCACTACGGCATGGTCTTACAATCTAATCACCTCTTCAAGACTCCACTTTTCAATTAGCATAATAGTATTTCCCAACCTCTTAACAGTCACAGTGGGGACCAAGTTTCTAATACATAAAATTTGGGGGACACAATTCAAACTTCAGTTAGTTTTGAGGGGACAATTCAATCTATTACAGACATAGACACATATTTCATTCTTCCTAATTAGGTGTCCATGCAGGTGAGTAGTCAGCACCATTTCTTATTTTTTTTTAAGTTACTAAGGGAAAATATAGGTGAGACACTTCAGGAACTAGGTCTAGGCACAGACTTTATGAACATGAGCCCCAAAGCACAGGCAACAAAAGAAAAATAAACAAATGAGACTATATCAAACTAAAAAGCTTCTGCACAGCAAAGGAAACAATCAGCAGAGTGAAACGACAACCAACCTACAAAGCAGGAGAAAATTTTTGCTAACAAGGGATTAATATCTATAATATATGAGGAATTCAAGCAGTTACACAGTAAAGAAACAAAAAAAAACAATTATAAAATGGGCAAAGGAGCTGAATAAGCATTTTTCAACCAAAGATATACAAATGGCCAACAGGTACATGAAAAAATGCTCAACATCACTAGTCATCAGGGAAATGCAAATTAAAACTACATTGAGATATCACCTTACCCAAGTTAGACCACCTATAATCAAAAAGATGATGAATAACAAATGCTGGCAAGGGTGTGGAGAGAAGGGAACACTATTGCACTGTTGGTGGGACTATAAATTAGTACAACCACTATGGGAAACAATATGGAGGTTTCTCAAAAAACTACAGATAGATCTTCCATATGATCCAGCAATCCCTCTTCTGGGCATATACCCAAAGGAATGGAAGTTATCATTTCAAAGGGATACCTGCACTCCCATGTTCATTGCAGCTCTGTTTACAATAGCCAAGATATGGAACCAGTCTAAATGTCCATCTATGGATGATTGAATAAGGAAAATGTGGTGTGTGTATGTGTATATAAAATGGAATTCTACTCTGCCATAAAAAAGAATGAAATTCTCCCATTTCCAATGACATGGATGAGCCTGGAGAAACTTATGTTGAGTGAAATAAGCAAAGCACAGAGGGATAAATACCGCATGTGCTCACTCATATGTGGGAGCTAAGAGAGAAGTAAGAAGGAAAGAAAGACCACAGTGGTGTGTTGGACTTGCAGAGGGAGAGAACATACCTTGGGATACAAAGTGGAGTGGGGGAAAGAGGGAGGGAGAGAGAGATTGGAGGTAATTGGGTGGGGGACACCAGGTACAAATGCAATTTGTGGTAATGGGTATGCTGCCAGTATGGATCTGGCCCTCATATCATGGGCATGAGGGGTGACAATCAGCTTTGTATCTCATGAATATTCATAACCAATAAAAGGGAGATGAGGAGGAGGTTGGGGATAATTGGGTGGGGGAAATGGGGTATAATCACAATTTGTGGTAATGGACATGCTGCTGGTATGGATCTGGCTATCACATCTTGGGCACAAGTGATGACAATTAGCTTTGTACCCCATGAATATTCATAACCAATAAAAAAACATACTATGTATTATCTTTTTTTTTTTACCTCGATGCTTTACAGAGGCAGCAGTTCTTAGCTTCATCAGAAGGGAACACAACCACATTGAGCAGTTTTATCTAAATTGTGCAAGTCTAGATTTCCTCTTCAATCACATTTTGCAACTCTAATGATCCCACACAGAGAGAAAGGGAAACATTGGAACTCAGGCTTAAGCGAACTAAACACATTCTTAATTTCATTTGCAATTGTACATACTTCATCAATTTCAAGATGTACTACTCCCCCTTCCCCATTTTAACATTTCTGAAATCAAGATGTTTCTAATAGTTGGTGGTGTCTTACAATCACTAGCAGCCAGGTGGTCATTGTCATAGAGTCATTGCAAGAATGGGCACCAACTTGATCACAGTGTTCATATTGGCATTTCAATTGACTTATGTGTACTGTTATTCCTACACATGTTTAACTGACATTTAAAGTATTCTTCATGGATTATTTCATGGTTTGATATTAAAACATTAAGATATTGTGAATTCAGAGAGGCAGAGAAACAAAGAAGCAAGGGTGTAAATTTGATATTAAACAGATATCTGTCATTGAAAGAATGATGACAATTTCACATTTCCTTTCAATGCAACGACCAAATACTTTATGGGATCTAGGAAAGGAAGATATCCACAGGTAGATGAAACTCTGCTACATTTTGTCGTTCATGTTTATTCATAGACTTTGCCTACACCTCACCAAGCAAGAATGTGACAATATTAGCACTTGCAGAATGGATGTCAGCAGCTTGGAAGAAAATCTGGGTAACAATAGTGGAGCACCATCTTAAGAAATGCTATATCACCAGAGCTTTCAATAGCACAGAGGACAAGATCATATGTACCCTATAGTATGACGCAGATGTAAAAACAAAACAAGGACATGGAAATTCTGTGTTAAAAAATGATTCAAAAGAGTTGGACAAGGAATTTGGAAAATCCATAGGAATTAAATCAATTTGCTCCACTTACATTTCCTTTTTGATGTATGCACGTTAGTGAAACATGATTAAAACCTATGTTTAAATAAGTATATAAAGTTCTTGTAAAAATTATACAATAAAATTTTTAACTAAGGAGGCATTATGTCATAGTTTAATTTGAAGTGTTTTTTCTTTCTTAGTGTTACATAAAATAATGGTCCGTCTTATAATTGATGACATCTTATATTCAGTGTTAATTAGTGGCAAAGCCTGGAAAAATCCAGATCTTCTGACTGTTAAATATCTCACACTGTGTCCATCACATAGAATGCACTCAGTGAACAGCAGAGAGTTGATAAAGAAGAAAGAAGGGGCGGAGTAACGGTGATTACAGATTCTGACTGGGGTGAGTTCTCAGTATCAGAGAATAGTAATATCTATCAGAGAAGGAAGCTATCCCTTCAGTAGATTTTCAAAATTGATCACTTTTTACCTGGTGTCTGAATTTCTGCTGAAACATTATCAGAAGCATGAACCTGAATTATCTTGATTTGCTGTTTAGAGGATGGAATAATTACCTACGGTGATTTTTAATTATACCTGTGAAGATTCTACAGAAGGCCAGCTATACTTACAGAGTTAACCTTTTTTTTTTTTTTTCCTTTTTGTCTTTTTTCGCGACCGGCAACAGGATCGCAACCCTCAGTGTCGCACCCGCACCGCGCTCAACCAGTGAGCGAACCGGTCTCTATATGGGATCCGAACCTTCGGCAGGAGCGCCGCCGTGCTCCCAAGCGCTGCACTCTACCAAGTGTGCCACTGGGCCGGCCCCGGAGTTAATCTTTTAATTAGTTTGGTTGTTGTCAAGCAGCAGTAAATCAGACAAAGTTTGGAGGGCAAAGTTTTAGAGGACAAGAATCCAGTCAGAGGCTATGGGACCATCAGAGACCATGAGGCATAACCTGCTGGCACTTCTCCAGTTTCGGCTCCACTTTGAACCATGTACAAATGCTCTAAGCATCACTGTTTTTGTAAGATTCAAATATTGGAGTGTTTGGGATAAAAAGTCCCAAAATGGAGAGGCAGAAGCCAGGAGCTCACTCCTGCAGAAAGCATGGTGGAAGCAAGAAATTGAACTATCCCCTTAAATTCAGAGTGCTATAGGGGACAAATGGACTTCAAAAAATTCTTTTATTATTATTACTATATTTATCATTATACACTGTAATCATTTTTCATGACCCTTTACCAATTTCTGAAGTCCAGTGAGGTTGTTATTGAATATTCTGCCCTTTCCAGATGAAAAGGAATGACCCTGATTGTGCAATACTACAGACCAGGTGCTTTATCTACATCTCACTTGAGCTCCTATAACAATCTTGTAAACAAAGTATTTTTATTCTACTTTTATATGACAGAAGCTGAGACTCAAACAGATGAAGTCAGTTGTCCTTGGTCACAGTATGAAGGACAGAGCTGAGATGGTACTTGAAAACTCTGCTGGACTTCAAAAACTATGCTTGTCACTCAAAGTGCTTTCTTCTCAAACAGGGAGAAAGACACATGGGATATTATGTCAGGAAATACATAAACGAAGAGTGTAAACATACATTCCTGGAGGGTTCAGTTGCACTCAAAAATTTGAAGGGAAGTCATTACTTTTATATTAAAATAACTGTAGACTACTATATATATATCACATTGGCTAAAAATTTTAAAAGGACAGAAAATGCAAAGTGTTGGCAAGGATTAGGAGCAAGGAGGAAAGACTGAAGAGAAAAGAAAAAGGGATTTTTCTTAGGTGAATATGCAAGATCTGGGGAAGAAAGGGGAAGTAAGATACGAATAAGGAAATATGTGTTCGTGTGAAAAAATTTTTTTCAGAAATTGAATAAACGTAATTTTGGAGTTAAAAAAAAAAAAGGATTAGGAGCAACCGGAACTCTCATATACTGCTGGTGGAAATGCAAATTGACAAATCCACTTTAGAAAACTGTTTGGCAGTGTTAGAAAAGCTGATTATTTGGCCACAACATGAAATTTCAATCCTTGCTCTATCTCCAACAGAAATGTGTACCTATGCTCACCAAAATACATACAAAAGAATGTTCATAGCTACAATATTAGTACCAGGCAGAAACTGAATATAATTCAAATGTTTATTAACAGGGAAAGGATAAATAAGTTGGCACATGTTCACACGCAGAATGCCATTATTACTGCTACATACCACACCGTGGATGAATCTCACAGACAGTGCAGAATGATAGAAGCCAGATACAAAAGAGTTTGTTGAGTATGATTCCATTTGGCTCAAAAATAGGCAAAACAAATCTACGGTCTTAGAAGTCAAGATGGTGATTACCCTGGGGGTGGGGATGGGGGAGTAGACAGTGACTGGAAGAGGACACGAGGGGCTTTTGGCCATGAAGGTAATGTCCTGGGAGTTGATCACGTGGGTGTTTCCAGTTTGTACTTTGAACTAAAGGAGATTGAAAGACCTCAGAAGCAAAGCCTGTCTTACCTTCTTTTGCCCTCCTGTCTCTTGCCTTTCCTTCTCCCCTAAGGAAGTTTCTATAACTAGAATTCCTCTTCCCCAAGGTAAGTCATAGAAACTAGAACCCTAAGATGGCCCTAAAACCTAGAAATATTATCCTAATCTTCCTTCGACTTTTTGTGTAGGAGCTGGCCGTAAAGAAATTCTCTGACCTACCTTATCTGATAATAGGTCATAAGACCCTCATTCCAGAGGGGTCTCGCCCTATACCCTGGAGGAAGGAATGCTGCACAGAGGGGCCAAGAAGAATCTGATCAGACAGGTCTTGCTGGGTTCCCACTCTCAGACTATTACCATTAGATTATACCCGTTTGTCCAATCACGTTTCTACATGGCTGTCCATTCTTCATCAAATCTAAGCATAAAAACAGACAGTTTTTCCTGGGTTTTTATTTCTGAAGGCTCCTATGTCACATAAAACTTTGATTAAGTAAATTTGTTATGCTTTTCTCTTGTTAACCTGTCTTTTGGTGTAGCAGTGTTGGTGTGACCCTTATGATGGGTGAGGAAAGGGATCACACCTTCTGCCCCTACAGTGTCATCAGTGACCCTTACTAAGCTGAGAACAATGAGATCCCAGATGTCCCTAGTGACTAGAGGGTACCATGACTTAGTCCACCCAGAGAAACTGAGGGTGCACAATAAAATAACAGAATACTATGCAGGGTTGGATATTAGCATTCAGTAGCAAGTTTATCTGTTGTGGAAACAGATTATGAAAAAGGAAAAACTACAAAGGAACTAGGAGTTCTGGGTCCTACAGGTAGCAACTCTATAAAGGAAACACATGATTCTGTTGCTGATGAGTTTAAATATTCCAAAAAGCTGACTCGAATAGCCTTGCTCACCAATATCTTCACAGTACTTTTGTTTTTCACTGCATTTATTAAATGCCGCTCTTTGTGGTATTTCTTTGGAACTAAAAAGAATTTCATAATTACTTATGTGTGGACCAGTACTTCAGTATAAGATTGGAAACCTACACCTTCTGATTGATCTCACACAGGCTTTTCTTCCTTGTTTCCTCTCACTGGAGCAGATGCTGAGAGGATGGCACTCAGAGCAAAGTATTGATCTTTATCTGATTAGGCCTTGGTTGAATTTTTACCAGGACTCATGACTTCAAAAGATCTTTTGGAAAAAACAGGGTCAGGTAAAACTAATTTGTTCTCGATCAAAGCAGAGCCAACATGTGAAAAGATGGCACAGTCACTTGGGGGCCAAGAAAAGCCTCTTTGATCAGGGGTCTGATGTTGCAAGCCTAGAGAGCCAGCCCCCCCTTAGAGAATATCTGGAAACGGAGCAAGAAGACTGTGAGTATTCAAGTAGGTGGCACCACATGCCCTTCAGACTGGTTTTCATAGAATGGCTAGTCTCATCTTACACGGCATGATCCAGAATTTCATCTAGAAAGACAAGAACTAACGTTCTGTGAAATTTCAGTGAGGTTGTTTAACTTTCAGGAAAGTTGCAGCAATCTAAAGAATCAATGGTTATTTTGGTCATGTTTTACAGGTTTGTAATAGGAAAAACCTATTTCTTTTTCTTTTTTTTTAATTTTTAGTTTTTTAATTTTTGTTGAATCATAATCGATTTATACTTATTTTTGGTAACATTGACATATGTTGATCAAATCAATATTACTAGCATATGTATTGTTACAAATCATACTTATTCTTTATGCCCCTTGTCCAATCTCTCCCTATCCCCCTCTCCCTCCCCTCTCCCACCTCTGATAACCCTAGATTTCTTCTCTCCTTCTGAAAGAGTAATGGTTACTCTGTTGATTTGTTACCTAGATGATCTGTCCAATGCTGAGAGGTGTGTTCAGGTCTCCCAATATTATCACAGAGCAGATGCTTCTGTCACTCTGGAATGGGCCTTGTGGAGAGAGACATCCTCTTCCAGAAAAGCCTATTTCTTGTCTACATTAGCTTCTAGACCACAAGCTCTTTGATATCAGGGAATTTATCTTTTCCTTGTTTGGTCTCCTGGACCTTGAACATTGCCTGATACATAGTATATGCATAATAAGTATTTGTCAAATAAGCAAGTAAATGAACAAATAATTGGATGAATAAACAATAATACAGTTATACTCCCTGAGAACTTTTCATTCCCTTAATTTATACTATGGTGTGACTAGCCATCAAATTCTTTGAAAACTGAATGTAAATCTTAGGTTTTCATAACTCACTATACTGCACAAGTGAGAAAGATGTGCACGTTTCCCATACACATGCACATATACATGCACGTATGTTTGCCCACAGTGATAAGAATATGGATAACTCATTCTATTGGAGGGAAAAATCAATCAAGAGTGTTTGTTTTCACTGTGAACATCACCAGGAACAAGATTGTTGCTGTGCATTTACTGATGAAATGTTTAAGGGGCAGCTGTAGATAATTTGAGTCTGTGCTTCCAGATCACAGAAATCCACAGTCACTTTAGAGACAGCAACTCTGTTTGTTTCTGTTTGTTCTAATCTCACACCTGAGCTTTACTTGCTCCAATGTCATGTTAATATTGTTTCCTTGCCAAGGTCAGCAGTGAAAACCACCTGGTGTTGGGATCAAAGATTAATCACAGGCATAGCTTTCATTTGGGTGGAGGTGCGCATGGCTGCTATTGACCCTGCAGGCATTTGCCGTAGAGCAAAAAGCACTGGTTTAGGTATTGGGAGTGCGTTATTTATCTGTTGCTGCATAACAAATTACCCCCAAACTGAGCAGCTAATACAACATATACGTATTATTCATAATTTCTGAGAGTCAGGAATATGGACAAGACTTAGCTGGGTCTTTCGGCTCAGTGTCTGTCACAGGGTCACAGATGAGGTACTGACTGGAACTACAGTCATCTCAAGACTTGATGGCTTCTAAGTTCACTCACATGGTTGTTGGTAGGATTCAGTTCTTCATGGATTGCTGGACTGAGGACCTCAGTTTTTCCCCAGCTGTTGATCAGAGACAGTCCTCAGTTTCTTGCCACATGGGCCTCTCCATAGGGCAGCTCACAACATGGGAGCTGGTTTCATCAAAGTGAGCAAGCAAGAAGAGACAGAGAGAGTGTGCAAGCAAGATGGAAGTCACAGTCTTCCATAATCTAATTACAGAAGTGATATCGCATCGTTTTTGCTGTGTTATACTCATTAGGAGCAGCTCACTAGGTTCAGTCCACACTCAAACAGAGGGAGTTACGCAAAGGCATGAATAGCAGGAGGTGGGAATTATTTGAAGCCAGTTTAGAAGCTGCCACCATAGGAGACTTACATTTCAGTCAAATGACAGTAATTAGCAGTGCAATACCGGCTACGTTATTTTGCTCTTTATCCCTCAGTTTCCTCATTTGCAAAATGAGGGGATTGGACTGAATTGCTATTGATGTTCCCAAGATGTAACTATGTGTGTCTCCTACTTCTGGGATGGATTTGTTAGACATAAGTATAGAGCATTAAATATTCTTCATTATGTTGGGTAAGCCTTTTGGCTTCAAGGAGTAGGTCTTCCTCAAGTTACCACAAGGAAAGTGGTCATCTATAGTTAGGACCCCGGTGGTCTGAACTGAAACAGGTGGGAAAGGTGATTCTGGGAATTCATGCCTGTCATTCTCTCCAAGGGGCCTCTGTCATGGCATTTCTCATTGCTCTGGGAGTCAACTCCATCCTTCACTGCTTTCTGTTTGGCTTTCCTTTGACACATACCTTTTATGTGCTCAGTTTCTGCTTTTTCACCATTTTCATTTGCCGTGGTTCCTCATGACCTAGATCTTACCTTCTGACATTTCCTACATGTGTCCTTTCAACAACTGTTGCATTCCATACCTCCTAGTGTAAATTCCTGAGAAAGGCAATCTGATTATTCCAGGTCACTTTTTCATGCCAGGCTTTCTGAGAAGTGTGGAGGGTCAAGGCAGGCTCACTGTGAGTGATTGTGCACCATTCTCTGGTGTTTTGAACACCTTATAGACGGAGGAACAAATCTAAGGACTGCCTCTAGTGGGCCCCCAAATGATTCCATTTCCATCTTAGCCTTTTTCTTCTTTCTTACTTATAAAAAAAAAATTGTGCACAATGAGATTAAAAAACCTAGGGTTGGGTACAAATACATGATCTGTGTCCTAGACTCTATAATAAAGACAGGAACCTGAACAATAAGAAAAATTAACTCAAATGCCTTGAGTGACTTGCTTTATTGATGAATTTTGGAAACTATTACTTTCTGACCACTACCCGCCCCCCCGGCTTCCTACCCCAAAGTATAGTGGGCAGAAAATTATCTGAATTACATTCAGTGAAAAGGTTTCAATTGATTTCAAAGGTTCTGATTGATTTCAGCTAAATTAAAATTTTTGCTAAGTCCCTGTTGACTTTCTAGCTTAGAGTGGAAATCACAGCAGAAGATTCAGGTCACTGATAACATATTTACTCTGGACTAAGACCGGAGAGTGCCTCTAGCCACACACACACACACAAGTATCTGTTCCAATTAGGAATCAATCTGTTTTTGTATTTCCCTACTTTTGTTGAAAATAGAAGTTTTAGCCTATGATGTAATTTCATTGATGTGCTACCCTTGTAATTAAATTGAAAATTCATTGGTCCTTTATTCATCCTTGCTTGTTGATATTTATTTTCTTTTTAAAATCCCCTCAGGCTTCATTTCTTCCAGAAAATCATCAGCAACTTGGTTCCTTAGTTGAACTGATAATTGATTTTATGCTTTGGGAGCCCAAAGAGAATTGAGTATTTTTTAATTCAGTCTTCTCATTTTACAGTTGGGATAACTGAGGCCAAGAAAAACTAAGTGGCTTGCCCCAAAACAGTGGCAGAGCTGCAACTGGAGTTCATGTTTCCTCATTCCAGATTTAGAGATCTTTATACCTTAATCAACCAATAAACAAGGTATTATTGAGTATCTCCTCTCTTTTCACCTTTGGGCTAGGACATGTTATGGAGCTAAAATATGGCAAGGGAAATTAGAAGTGAGTATTTTAAACCCAAAGTTTTACTTTTAGCCCTCAAATATAAGGGGCTTAGATTTCACAGCAAGATCTCCCAGTGGGTCATGGGTATCCATTGATCAAATGTCCAAACTTCTATTATGGTTCTTCAACCACATCCAAATATATCCTCTTGCTACTTAAGATAGTTCACCATATCCTATTACTTCCAGCCCATCTTCATCTCAAGACAGCCCAGACTCCTTGCTCCCAAATATACCATGACCCATCCCCTTTGCACCTTTACTCATGCTGTTTTCTCTCCTCTCCTTTCCACCTGCCAAAGACATTTGTGGTCCATAATGGCAAGATCCTTTGTTTCCTTGCAGTGTCTTCCATCTACTGTAGCCTGCAGTGATCTCCTTTTGCTTGAAGCTCCCATAACAGGTAGAATGTTCCTTTCACTCCTACCTTGTACTGCCTCTAATGGTGTATGATATAAGCCTTGTCTCTAACTAGACAAGAGGCTCCCTGAGGGCAACAATGACTGGCAGTATTACCTTCTGCTATAATCCTCACAACTTCTGGCACAAAAATCTGAATTTGGTAATAATTAGAAGATTCCTATAAGGTTAGGCTGAGGTGATAAAACAGCAGAGATAGGGCCGGCCCGGTGGTGCACTGGAGAGTGCGCCGCTTGAGAGCATGGTGGCACTCCCGCCAAGGGTTCGGATCCCATGTGGAGACCGGTTCCCGCTCACTGGCTGAGCGCGGTGCGGGTGCAACACTGAGGGTTGCGATCCCATTGCCGGTCAGTAAAAAAGGAAAAAAAAAAAAACAAAAAACAGCAGGGATGACAGAGCAAATTTGTCCCGTGGGACAAGACAGGGTATCTAAGAGATTGGATTTATTAAAGATTATTCTTTCATTCATTTCTTCATTCATTCTTTTTTTCTCTTATTCATTGACCTTCCATTATATTCTGACTCCATGGATGAAGAGTATCAAAGACCTGACAACATGATTGCTACCCTCTTAGTGCTTAAAATTACACCAGGAAGAATAAATCCATGTAATTTTGGATGGATAATATTTCTACATATTCACTTATGAAATTTTTCATTTTTAATTCACATTTTTCCTGCTCATTCAATCAGACAGGCATCTGTGTGTTCATTTCTTTGGGTGATGTATATGAAAAGGGTTGAAAAACAGAAGTAGTCTACACACTTTTCTGACCTTAATCTTCCAAAAGCCTAACTCTGTAGGTTGTCCATGATATCCTGAGGATATCCTAGTGGTTATCAGAGAAGGTAAAGAGGAGTTGCTGTGGGTTTTCAGTTATATGCAGAGTTTTGGAAAAGCAGAGGGAAAAGAGGTTCTCTTCTCTCCCAGACTAGAAATTAATTTCCCTGGAGTTGGGAAATGGGATGACAAAGAGAACCCGAGGATCTTGGAATAGGTCAGACCCACAACCTGTTTCCTGGCTGTTCTGTTGGAAAGACCCCAAAGCTGATTGGCTCAGTGGTGCATCTTACAGATAAAAGTAACAAACTATCCCTGTCCCAATGGTGATGTTGTCGAAGATAGGGGATGACCCAGCAAGAGCCTTCATAGACCATGACTCAAGATCAGATGGTTATTATAAGACCTCCTCACCTCCTGCCACCAGTCAATATTTTGTCCCAAGACATAAGAAGCCTTATACAACACTGAGAAGAAGATGGGGCACTACAGGAACTGCAGAGGCTTTAGTCATCTATTAACTTGTTTGAATGGGAATTTGAAGTCAGAAATTAAGTTGAAGTACAAAATAAATAAATAAATAAATAAATAAATAAATAAATAAATAGAGACATGATAGTTTGTGCACCCTTGAGACTGTGGACCAAAGTATATGTCTGCTTCATACTTTAGTGTCACAGTCCCATCTGGCAAAATGTTTCCTTTGGGCAGCCCAGATGGTTAATACAAATTCTTCCACTTGCAAGCTGGACAATGTGTAACATAAGTAAAGATTATTAAAAACCACTCACTTTCTGACATTCTGTAACATGTCACTATACTCCAGTGTCCCTCTATGAACCTTCTTGCAAACATTACTTGAGAACCTGTCACAAAACAACTAAGGCAAAGAATGAAAAACAATGTAAAAATCTGCTGAAAGCAAAACATCTTCTAAAATCACTTTACATTAAGTGGCTATAGCCGGCCTAGGGAGAAGCCCTCCCTCAATTAGTTGACATGTTCTTTCTGTGGCTTTGAGGGATTTTCTGGAGGATACTGTGATACAGGGTTTCTTTTTTCCATATAAAATCCTCCTTTGGACATTTTTGCAAATAAATTTTTAACCCAGGTGTTTAAACTCAGTGGTTGCTGAAGTCCATTTTTCTCTCTTGGTGAGTGGCAGCCTCACTTCTATGCATTGCACTAGATATGGGAGGGTCACTTTACACGTCCACAACAGAGCAACCAGAACCGAGACCCGTACAGGGCTGGCTGTCCTGTTTGGAAAGCCTGGGACATGGATGTGATTCCCATGGGAGACAGTTCACCTTTTTATTTTTACACTCTAGCCAATCATATCAATACTGTGTTCTTCAGTCAGGCATTCCAAGGAAAAAATTGATACTGGTCAACTGGCAAAAGACAAAGGAGAACATATTTCTCAAATGGAGGAAGATTTGTTTCTAGCTAATGAATATTTCAACACTAGACCTTACATTATTCTGTACAAATACCTGAATGTATTGAGTATGTAAGAAAACTGCTTTGCTTACTATCAAATTTACCCCCAAAGAAGGATTTACGTGGTAAACCTCAGTGAACACTCTAATATGAGCAGAATTGGTTGTCATAGTGACAAGAGAAGGAAAATTTACATTTTTAAAAAGCCATTTTGAAATTTTATTATGCATGTGAAGTTTATTTTGCCCTTAGCCTTTCCTCTATGGAAAAAAAATGAAACTTATTCAGTCTCATGTTGATACTATGGTTGAGTTGCTAAATATGAGTATTATTGTAATTTATAAATCATAATCCCCTTGTTGGCATTTTAGTCCCTCAAAAAGGCTTCTTGCTACTCCAATAAGATTTTGTTCCTGCCTTTTTCCTCCACCCCCAACCACCATGTGCTTCTTTTGCACAGTATTAATGTAACGTCAGGGAAAGTGTGGGCAATGGCATCTAAGAAAATTGAGTAAAGTTTTGAGATTGTTTTTGCTCCTATTTATACCTAAGACAACAGAAACAAATGTATTTTTTAAATTCTGAAACCGATTGTAAAATGAAAGCATACTGCCTTAGGCCAGACTATGGAAATACACACACACACACACACACACACACACGCACACACGCACGCACTCACGCACGCACGCACGCACGTAAACCTGGATGATCATCGTATAATGCTGCTGCAAACCATATTTTCTGGCTAGCACGCTTGAGTAGGTTGCCATTTTCTTGCAGGCTTGTCATCTCAATATTGTGGTTACAGCTCATAAGCATGGTTTGTAATGTAATTTTCTCCAAATTTATATTTGTGAAACCAAGTGACCAGAAAAATATGAGTTAATTTGGGGGCTGTAATCCAATACTGGAATGTTAATGGCTATTGAAGAGCTTCTAATCCTTCCAAATGAGGTCATGACATATCAGAGCTAATAGGCCATCTTGAAAAGATCCCAAGAACCAGGTCTCTGGGCAATGGTTTTACAAACCAGACAGCACCCATTCAGAATATTTTCCATCTCAACTTAGGAAACAAGTGAATAATGTTATTTTAAGGGGTGAATTATAACACTTAGGCATTCTGAGGGTTATATATTTTAAGAGACTAATTCCTTATCACCTGCTTTTTAATTCTCAGATATGTCTATTGTAGTCCTTACTGGTTTTTTAAAAAATATTGAAGTATTTATTAAGTGCCCTAATCATATGTGTACAATTAGACAAATTTTTAAGATCCAAATCAAGATATAGAACATTTTCAGTACCCAGGAGGGCTGCCTCAGGCCCCTTCCCAGTCAATAACCCCTCCGCAGTCAATACCCCCTCCACAGAGATAATCAGTATTCTGAAAGTTATCAATATTAATTCATATAAAGGAAATTATACAGCATGTGTTATTTTGAATCTGGCTTCTCCCACTTATCATTAAGTCTGTGAGAGCCACCTATGTCACTGCAAGGTGTTGTAGTTCATTCTCTTTTTATTGTTGTGTTGTGTACAACACAATTTGTATATCTTTCACCTATTGGTAGGCATTTGGATTGTTTCCAGTAAGGCTACTTTGAACAGATTTGTATATGTCTTTGTAACACATATGCACTCATTTTTCTTGATTATATACCTAGGAGTTGAATTGCTGGGTCAAGTTTATCTTAAGTGGATATGTGCTTATCTTAAGTAGTTACTGTCAGTGTTTCAAAGTGGCTTTACCAATTTACACTCTCACCAATAATGTATATGAAAGTTCCAATTGCTCCACATCCTTGCCATCTTATTGATCTTATTAATTTTTGCCATTCTACTCAGTGTGTAGTAATATCTCATTGTGGTTTAAGTTTGCCTTTTTCTGATGATTAAAGAAGCTGTGCTAGTGAACCATTTGGATATTCTCTTTGCAAAGTGCCTGTTCAAGTCCTTTGCTCATTTCTAAATTCAGTTATTTGTCTTTCTTTGGTATTTATTTGTAGGTGTTCTTTATATATTCTGGATATGAGTCATTTTTTGTACATATAAAAATATTTCTCCATCTGTGGCTTGCCTTTTTACTATTTTAAAGGTGACTTTTGATGAACAGAAGTTCATCAAAAGAATAATTTATACCTTTTGTAGTGTCATTCATTGGCCAACAAAAATATAAGAATTGAATCCAGCATTGTTATTGATGTGGACAATTAGAAAACCTTAAAATGCTATAAAACCCACTAGAATGGCTAGAATTTAAAAGATTTTCAGCATAAAACGTTGGTGAGGATGTGGAGCAACCAGGAGTATCATTGTTAATGGGAGTATAAAATAGTACAATCCATTTGACAGTTTCTTGTAAAGTTAAACATGCATCCACCCTATGACCTAAAATTTCTACTTCTTATTTACTTAAGAGAATTGAAAATGTATGTCCACAAAACATCTTGTATAAGAATGTTTATAACAACTTTATAATAACCCCAAATTAGAAATAATGCAATTATTTATCAACAGATTAGAAAAGCAAATTGTGATATATTCATACAATTCAATAATACTCAACAATAAAAAAAATGAACTACTAATAAAAGCAATAACATGGATGAGCCTCACAAATATTATGCTAAGGGAAAGATACCAGACACAGAGAGTACATATTGCATAATTTCATTTATATAAAGTTGTAGAACTTGCAAATTAATATATGGTAATGAAATCAAAACAAGCTGACAGCTTTCAGTTCCAGAAAATATTTTTCTTGCAGAGAAAACACACTACAGAGTTGGTGAACAATGCAGGGAGAAAAATTGTATTGTCTGAAGGTCAAACCCAAATCCTACTGGCAGGTAGCTTTGAGGGCACCGAGATGGCAACTCTAAATTTAGGAGAGGTGGGAATGGAAACTTCTTCATCCTAGAGGTGAGACTCATAAACATCAGCTGGAGGATAAGAAAACTGAGCAATTGTAAAGCACCCCTAATGCCCAGGAGTTGGCCTGGTCCTATCAGCTAATCC
The DNA here is from genome assembly GCF_000696425.1 of Galeopterus variegatus. Taxonomy (NCBI): domain Eukaryota; kingdom Metazoa; phylum Chordata; class Mammalia; order Dermoptera; family Cynocephalidae; genus Galeopterus; species Galeopterus variegatus. The sequence goes on from NW_007729601.1 coordinate 104,978, forward strand.
CTGGTGTTGCTAGGAGCAGGTCTGGCACTCTCAGCCATGCCACGGTGTTCTCCTGTTGAACATAAATGATCTCACAGAACACCAACATCAGACAAGCCCAGTCTATGACCATGATGGATCAAGACAAAATAAGACCTCCTGAACATGAATGAAAATGTGAACATTGTTCAAACCACAAAAGTGATCAGGCAGCTCCCTATCTTGGCTAATATAAGTGACTGCTGCTGCTTTATCAATGATAACTTTAGCATCACACTAGTCTTCCCTCCTGTAGATAAGATTTATTAAGATCCTCAATCAAAATTATCCCCTTTTCCTGAAAGCATCTAATCCGGAATAAAGTCCTACTTCCTGAACCCTCCCCCAATCATCTACTGCAAGTCCAAATACTATAATAAGTCCATTCTAACACCCTTTTATTGAGATGCCCTATGGTTTTCCATCATGTTTATTCACCTTACTGTAATAAGTTAATAAGGTCAATTTTTTCTGACTACAGGTGTGCTCGCGGTTGTCTTTAGCTGGAGGACATTAGCAGAAGTATAAAGAAATAGAGTGGAATTCCTAAGACAACTTGAATACCAAGAAAAATCACACCTTGGGGACAATTTGCATACAGGTCAGTACCAAAACTCAATTATCTGCCATTTAATGAGACTTCTTATAGCTCAATAATTTTTAGCCTGGTCCCTTTGCTACTAGAAACGGAACAAACAAATAAAACTTATATATCTCATATAAAAACCTTGGATAGGCTATGTGTCTGTTTTAGGTAAAGATGCCCGGGGTAGATGAATAGAGTTTTAATCTTTAGTAAGTCTGAGAAGATAGACATCCTTGTCAGAAGCTGAGGCTCATGGAATCTGGAGAAGGACAAGTAGACCACACTTGGGGTGATTACCATAATGAAAAAATGTGTAAGAGAAAGAATGAGATTGAGTCGTGGAATCCCTCCCTAATGTTTACACCAGAAGACAATGCTGTGTCTGAACCCTTGCCCCAGCCCAGATATGTGAATACCAATTTCCTACCATAACTCTTGGAGAACAAACACATTCCCAAGGCTCTATGTAGTTGTACCAAGACATTGTCCTTTTGGCAGGGCATTTACACTTAAAGTGACTATGTGGTAGTTAAAATCAGATTCTGGAGTCCATACCTGCATTTAAATCCTAGCTCCATCTCTTATAAGTTCTTGATCTTGGGAAAGTTCCTGACCTCTTTGTGCTTCAATTTCTTCATCTAAATAACAGAGACAATAATAACTGTACCTACTTTGTAGGATTTTGTGTATTTAAAGTGCTTGTATGGTGTTAGGCATGTGGTAAGCTTTCAATAAATGGTAGCCATTGTTTATATATAATCTATACTATATCTATACTTAATAATCTATACTAGATCTATACTTGGAAGCATAGTGATGTTACTTATTTGTAGTATTTGAATATTTGTTTTAGATAGATGTCAAACATACGTACGTAATTACGTGTGTATATGTACACTCAAATATGTATACCTATTCATACATAGGTAAATACTTGCATTCATGGGATTCTTTTTATGAATACTGGTACTTACATGGGTAAATGCTATCAAATTGCAGTCATGTGCCACATGTCAATGGTAGACCATATATACAATGGTGGTTGGAGGAATAGGCTATACCATCTAGGTTTGTGTTAGTACACGCTATGATATTCATACAATGATGAAATTGCCTAACAATGCAATTGCCTAATGACACATTTCTCAGGTTGTATCCCAGTCGTTAACCGAGGCCTGACTGTATAGGCTTAGGTCAGCTCAGGGAATACAAGCCTGTAAAGAGTTAAAGGTGACTTTGTAAATTTCCAAATCTTAGTGATGATAAATTTTACTCGGATTTTCCCAAGCTGCTTCCCTAAGCTTAGGTAGTTTACTTCCTTAATTTGACAGTCCCTCTTGTCATTTAGATTTTCCCACTAGTTCTTGAACCAGAAGTTAGCATGACTACCAATACCAGCCCTCTTCAACACTGCTTTGGCCATAGGGACACCAAAGAGCCAGAGTGAATAATTATTTAACTATTGTTCATCGTTGCCTCTCAAAAGGGGGCCTGTGTGAAATAAGTCCCAGTACACCATAACTTGAAAGTTCACACAGTGATGTTTTCTATTAAAAATAGTTTAGAATGACTGCTGATAGTTTACAGTGTTACACAAAAGTGAGGATCAGGGAAATCACCTAACACAAGGGGATGTGCAATAGAGGGTAAGTCAGATTGGAAGAAGACAGTGGCCTTAATCAATTGTAGTCAAAATAGCTTGCATTTGTGAATGTGACAAAAATATATGACCATATGAGTCACTGCTAGGGCCCCTTCCAGGGCCTTGGAAAGAGCCAATGCAAGTGCGGGGCTCTGAAGCTTAAGCTTCTTTAGTAATGCTGCCTATGCCCTCAACTCTCCCAGGCACTGAGAGAGTTTCAGTTGCAGTTGTCACTTGTTGATCTGAAGGAATAGCTCTCTAATGGTGCAGACTGCTGGAAGAACAGGTTTAAGATTCTCTTTCCAGGTGGAGGGCATGAACTACGTCTGTCTTAGTAGAACTGAGTCCACAGGGCCAGCATAATGCCTTTCAAAGAAGAGGTGCACATGTTTACTGAGTTTGTGAATTCCACCCCCAGGATGACAGGGATAATGAACTCCAGTGTCTTACTGAGTGAGGGATAAATGATACCGGGAATGCACATAGCATTGTAAAGTTTACAAAGGTCTTTCATGTATATAAGAGGTGGATAAACCACTCATGGATTGGTAGATCAGTTCTAACCCCCTACCTTGTTTTGTAAATCAAATTTTATTGGAATATAGTCATTTCATTTGTTTACATGTTGTCTAGACTGTTTTCCTGCTACAGTAGCAGAGACAAGTAGCTGTGACAGAGACCACATGGCCCACAAAGCCTAAGATGTTTACTATCTGGCCCTCTATAGGAAAAGTTTGTTGACTCCTGATGTATATTATCATATTTTTATTTTCAGACTCCTTTCATTCCTGGGAGGCAGGTAAGTCAAGTCTTATTTTCTCCACTTGACAGATGAAAAAAACTGAGATTTGGAGAAGTTGAATATCTTTGCCTGGTTACTTGTATTTCAAGTAAAGAGTTGAAGGTAGACATAAGTGCTGGGATTAACTTAGTTGTGCCACAAATGAAGGTTGCTAAATCACTTTTAAATGAGCTCATGCTATGAAACTTTAGAAATGGAAAGCTGTTCTCATATGTGTTCAGTAAATAAAGCAAACCTCATTGTCTCCATTAAGGCTTTTGGGACAAGTGTTGTAGGAACCCCATATATCCTCCAGGTCTTACCACTTTGGTCTACTCCAGCCAACTTCCAACTGCCAGTGTCTGCATTTCTTTGTTTAATTGGAAGACCACTGTGCTTATACATAGGGTAGGCTGGAATTTCCAGTAAACAATACCTCCCAGAAGAGGCTGTGTTAGTCTGTTTAGTTTTGCTATAGCAGAATACTTGAGGCTGGGTAATAAAGAAAAGAAGTTTATTTGGCTCATGATTCTTGTGGCTGGGAAGTCCAAGAACATGGTGCAGGCATCTGCTCAGCTTCTGGTGAGGGCCACTTGCTGTGTCACAACATGGTGGAGAAGCAGAAAGGCAAGTGGGCAAATGCAAAGAGACCAAGCGAGGAGAGGCAGTCTCACTTACAATAACCCACTCTTGAGGGTCTTGCTTCTTGAGACAGCATCAATCTGTTCATGAGGGCAGTGCCCCCATGACCCAAACCCCTCCCATTAGGCCTCACCTTTCAATGCTGCTATATTGGGAATCAAATTTCAACATGAATTTTGGTGGGGACAAACCATATCCAAACCATAGCAGAGGCCAATGATTGATGGGACTTGGTGTATAAATACCCCAGCCCCCTTGCTCCTTGGGTTAAAAAACCTGAAGGCGGGCCGGCCCGGTGACGCACTCGGTAGAGTGTGGCGCTTGGGAGCACAGTGGCACTCCCACCGAGGGTTCAGATCCCATATAGAGACCGGTCCACTCACTGGTTGAGCGCGGTGCGGGCGCGACACCGAGGGTTGTGATCCCTTTACTGGTCACGAAAAAAGACAAAAAGGAAAAACAAACAAACAAACAAACAAACCTCAAGGCATAGATTTTACACATTTCTCTGAGTTTCCCTGTAGTATTAAGCTCTAGTTGCCCACTGGGGAAACTGGCTTGATAATGCATAATTTATTGGCTGCCTTCTCTCCCTGTTCACATCTCACCACCTTCCCACCAGTGTTATCTACACCTCCCAAATGAACTCCTTCCATTCACATCCTTCCCTTAGACTCTGCTTCTGGGGAAACCCAAGCAAAGACAGTTTTGGATAAATAGAAGCACTCTTAGAGAAGGGCAAATGTTTGGCCTCATGCTGAAAGCTCACCATGTTGTTACAAAGGGAAGGATCAGTCTTTAGGAGGGGGTTAATCTCTTATAGTTCGTTCTATTAACCCAACTACTAGTTTGCTAATGAGGGCTCATTTTTACTGCAGTTACTAGTCCTGGAATAACCTCATCTGCTATGAGTGTGTGTCAGCCAAGAAACACACAGCTACTGCTGCTAAGTTAAAGAATACTGCCTTGTCATCAATCAATGCTCTCAGCTGAAGGGCAATTAGTGTTACTCAGGATGAAAACTAATATGACTGTGGATGAATGGGTTATTGAAGAGACTATCAAATCAGACTGGCTGTTAGACATGACCAGAGGCAATGAGAGCACTCTTTGTCTTTGCTGGGCAACAGATAGTGTAGAGCAGTCTTCTGTCTTAGGCTTGGAAAGATTAGTCATTTTTAGTACTTCCTTTCTTCTGGGTAATCCCTTCAACAGACTTGGCAAATAATGTACATCTACTCATACGGTTGTGGCCATGGTTTCTTTTTAAAAAGCAAGAAAATTGAATCCCTTCAACGTAGCTGCAGTATTTTTAGCAAGCTTTTTCCTTTATTTTTGCTTTTGGCTGTCTCTCACAGTCTATAGTTCTCCCATTGGCTCTTTTTCCCCCAACCCTGCCTCACCTCTCTATCTCTGCCTCAGTTGGCTTCTGTCTCTCTTCTCTTCCTCTCTTCCTGCTTCTATCTCCCTGCCTTATTTTTCTGTCTGCTTTTCCTTCCCTCTCCTGGTTTTTCTCTTTCTGTCCCCCTTCCTCTGCTCTGGTCCTTCTTTTGATCCTTGGAATATTTTCTCATGTCCTGACATTCTTTAAAGTAGGTTCATTTATTGAATCCTTGATATATCCCCCAAAGAAAAGCAGTTATGGTTAAAATCTTTCTATGTAATTTGTAGCCAAATAACCCAACATAAAATTAGTTAGATTCATTTTTAAGTAAAATTCCCTGTTGAGCTTCAAAAGCCTGACACCTAAAGTTCCCCTGCAGGACAGACTGTCTGCTTCTCTGTCCTTACTGAAACCCCACTGTACATGGTCAATATTACCTAGCCAGTGGGGTAGCACAAAGTTCAGCCACCTTCTAGAAATAGGTGCCAAGTGTTGCCTCCTGCTCTGTTTGCCTGGAGAAGCAGGGGAAAAAGTAGCAAAGACTGAAAGGCAGCTGTAAAGAGGTGCTGCTCACTGCCACCTGGGGCTGTGATTTATTGGTTGTAGTCCATAGGTGGACCTCGGGGGGGAGGGGGTGGGTAGCGGGGCGAGAACATAGGCAGCTTTCACACCAGAATGGAGCCAAGGCTGAGACCCAGAAACTCCAAATAACTCCTAATTCTATATCATCAGCCCAGATATTTAAGTACTAAAATCCTGCTGGAAAGGAGGAGAGAGAGAACTCTCTCTAAAGACTCAAAATGATTTTGCAAACTAAAATTCCAAAGGAAGTAAAGAAATTGTATGTTAAGAAAGACAGTTGACTAAATCACCAGCCAAAACATGAATTCACTCAAGATGAAATGAAAATAATTTTTAGAGCTTAAAAAAGATGTAATCATAAGTATGCCTAAGATGATGGGTTGAAAAAGTAAATTTTCGTAAAACAACAAGAAATGATAAAATAAAGCAGATATGAAAGGAAACAAAACAAAACAGAATGAAAAATATAATTACTGGAGCTAAAGACTCAATGGACAGAATAAACTGAAATTTGAGTAGAAAATTTGTGAATTGGAAAATAGTCTTGAAGAATCCAGAATATAGCACGTGGATGCTGACACCAAATATAAAAGAACAGTTACAATGGAGATAGGCTGAGGCATAATGTGAATTCCATGAGAAAAAAGAGAGGAGGAAGTTGAAGAGGCAATATTTAAGAAAATATTGATGAAAAATTTCTATAATTGATGAAAGACATGAGGTTTCAAACCAAAACCCATTTTGAGACTGAGCAGGATAAATAAAATTATGTACACCTTTAAACATACAGCATCATAAATACAGGATAGCAAGAATAAAGAGAAAATATCTTTAAGGGGCCAAATAGAAAAAACAGATTTAAAGGAACAATGAGAAAGACATCAGACTTTTCATTAACAATATCTTCAAGGAAACAATGGAGTAAAATATTCAAGCTGGACATTTATGTGCATGTAAATTTTTATTCAAGAGTGAAGCAAAAATAAAAATATTTTCAGATTTACAAAGGTTGAATTTATAAGTTACAGAACTTGTTGGAAAAAATATTAAACTATGTATGCTATCAAGATGTGGAGCAAACACATAGGGAATGTTTAGGATGTATGAAATAACAGTGAATAGATAAATTGATAAAATATGTCAGTAAACTCCATTAATGACTGAAAAAACTAACAATTTTGTATAAAAAAATGAAACCAAATCTAAAGCAACAATTATACGATGGGGCTATTCAATGCATAGTTAGAGCATACTAAAATCTTTGCCTTTGGAAGGAGGAAAAGTAAAACTGAATAACTGGGTATGCCTTAAAAAATATTACACTTAAATATGTTTTTAAAAGTTGGTGGGTAACCTCTATAAAAATAAAAATATATAGTTCAAATAAAAAATAATAAAAGTAAATATAAATTAGTTAAATTCACCCAATAGAAGACATAGACTATGCAATTAGATTAAAAACAAAAACCAAATCTGCTACCTTAATTTATAAGAGAATCTCTGAAAACAAAACCATAGATAAAGGGTTAAAATAAAGTTCTGGGAGAAGATGTATGAGGTCAATATGAATCAAGTTAAAAGTTGGATAGTAATAGCAATATATAAAATGAATATTAATTGAAAATCATTACTATAAATAGAAAAATTACATTAATAAAAGTAAAAAATCCACCAGAAATAATAAAAAGGAAAGAAGAAAGGAACTCCATAATCTGATAAAGAAGGCTCTATTAAAAACCTGCAACAAATATCACATCTATTAATTTTTATTATTATGTAATGTGTTACATAGAAACAGTATATAAAACATAAATATAAATTAAACACTTGTAAAACATTTATGAATTAAAGAACATCTTTTTAAAAGAAAACTTAACATTAGTCTTAAACAGAATCCTGCTTTTTGTCAAAGTCATACAATCTCCATATATAATTATTTGGTTCAACGTGCTTTAGAGACGTGTTTGCATCCAGATAAGGTGTTTGGTTTTCACAAAAACCTAAAGGTAGCTCAAAATTAGTTTAAAGAAACAGAGGCTAAACTTTTTCACTTTGCAAATCTCAACACCATGCTCTTTCCATATGATTTTCTACACTGGTAAATGGATCTTTCCAATTATTTTTAAATTACTTGTTATCTAGTTGACAAGTAAGTTATCATTTGTTAACATCAACATTAAAGACTTTTTTGGAATGAAAGACATTACATATAGAATTAATAAGTGAGTGCCTTAATGGGGAATTTTTGCAACATCAAAAATTAGAGTTAAGGGCTTAATATCTACAATGTACAAGGAAATCATGCAAATAAACAAGGAAAAGAAAGGGGAAATAGAAAAAAGGGCAATATATTCAAAAAGTCAAGTCACAGAAACAGAATTCTAAATAAGCAAACATGAGAAAGAAGAGATAGATGTTCAACCTCACTGGTTATCAGAAAAATGCAAAGTCAAACAGTAGTACTCATTTCATTGCCAAAAAAAAAAGTCAGAAAACACCACGTGTTTGTGAAGAGGTAGGAAATAGAAACACTCATGCACTGCTGGCAGGAGTTGAGACTGGTGCAGCTATCGTGGACAAAAGTACTGGTATTCTAAGAGAAATTATGCATATTCTCAATGAACTGGCAATTCCACTCCTCTGTATAGAATGTAAATATGGCCTCACACAGATCCACGTGGTATATGAATAAACTTATTTATTGGAGCAATATTTGGGAAAACAAAGAGTTGGAGGCAACCTAGCCATCCATCAGTGGGGGAAGGGATAAATAAAATGCATACTATTCAGGAATTAGAAGCAACTGCATTGTGGAAAGATCTTAAACATATATACTCAAATTAAAAACAAAAGATGAGATCTATAAGACAATACCATTGTATAAATCTAAATGCATACATTATATAGGTCGCAAAGATGCATATACGTCAAAGACACAACAAACACATTTAAGTGGGTTTCTGATTGGAGTAGAGAAGGAGCCATGGGACTGCTGACTGGTAATGAAGGAAAATAAAACAAAACAGAACAAGAGAGTGACGGTGTACCACCCCGTGGTGATAGCATTCCTTGGTCTGGAGAATGAAGTAATTCAAATTCTGTGTCTCAAATTTTTAAAAAAGTGATTGACTTTTGTTTATTATTATCAGTTTTCATTCTTATCGAACTCTTTTATTAGTACCTTTATTTATTATAATGTCTTCACTTTTATCAGCACCGCACTCTACCGAGTGAGCCACGGGCCGGCCTATGTCTTCACTTTTAAAGAAAACATTCATATTAATTGGGGTTAACTTTAATTTTGTCCCCTCTTTTCATATATTACTTACTATCCTGTCTCATTAAATTGCCTTGCATTTTCATTATGTTTTAAAATATTTACATTCTGAGGAAGTAAGAATTCTGTGCCAAAGAACTGTCTTTTGTGCTGACAAGAGTTTTAACTCAGAACACGTTGCAAACATATTATAGTAATGACAGAGTTCACACTGTGTCTATTAAGTGAGTCTGCAGATGCTCAGTAATAGTGTTGCAGGATGTTTAAGTTTGAAGATATTGTTTGGCTGAACTAGTTTATCTGTCATTTCACAGAGAAGGAAACTGAGGTTCAGAGAGGGTAAGTGATCTGCCTGATGACACACAGCTGTAGTTGTAGAGCCAGGACTAGAGTCATCCAGGGCCCTTTACATCTATCCTCCTTGATTAGGCGTGGGTGCATTTAGTATGAAGCCACTAAGCTTAAGCTTCAGGGACCTCACTTGCAGAGGTCCTTTCCACATTCCTAGCAGTGCCCAAGCAATGTGTTGACAAAGTCATAGGTTTTTGTAAAATCTGCAAAGTAAGATACACGTTTTTTACATTTAAATTTATTTTTTCTTAATTGATCCATGATAATTGTATATATTTATCGAGTACAATGTGATATTTGAGTACATTCATATGTGTGCAATAATCATATCAGGGTGCTTAGTATATCCATCACCTCAAACATTTCTCACTTTGTTTTGGGAACATTCAAAATCCTCTCTACTAGCCATTTGAAATTATACAGTAAATTATTGTTAACTGTAGTCTCCTTACAGTGCTACAGAACACTAAAACTTATTCTTCCTATCTAGCTGCAATCTTGTACCCATCGACTACTCTCACCCTATTTTCCCCTCCCCCTATCCTTACCTGTCTCTAGTAACTACAGTCCTACTATCTACTTCTATGAGATCAACTTTTTTAGCTTCCAAATATGAGTGAGAACATACAGTATTTCTCTTTCTGTGCCTGGCTTATTTCACTTAACATAATTTTCTCCAAGTTCATCTGTGTGGCTGCAAATGACAGGATTTCATTCTTTTTATGGCTGAATAGTATTCCATTGTGTATATATACCACATTTTTCTTACCCATTCATCTACTAATGGACACTTAGGTTGGTTCCATACCTTGGCTATTGTAAACAGAGCTGTGATAGACATGGGAGTGCAGGTGTCCCTTTGACATGATGATTTCCTTTCCTTTGGATATACACCCAGTAGTGGGATTGTTGGATCGTATGGTAGTTCTATTTGTAGTTTTTGAGAAACCACCATACTATTTTCCATAATGGCTGTGCTAATTTACAGTCCCACCAACAGTGTACAAGAGTTTCCCTTTCTCCTCATCCTCACCAGCATTTGTTATTTTTGTCTTTGATAATAGCCATTCTAACTGGGGTGAGATGATATCTCAATGTGGTTTTGATTTGCATTTCCCTGATGATTAGTGATGCTGAGCATTTTTCATATACCTGTTGGCTTTTTGTATGTCTTCCTTTGAGAAATGTCTCTTCAGCTCCTTTGCCCATTTTTTAATCAGATCATTTGTTCTTTTAACTGTTGAGTTGTTTAAGTTCCTTGTATATTCTAGATATTATCTTGTCGGATGCATAGTTTGCAAATATTTTCTCCCATTCTGCAGGTTGTCTCTTCACTCTGTTGATTGTTTCCTTTGCTGTGCAGAAGCTTCTTAGCTTGATATAACCCCACTTGTTTAGTTTTGCCTGTGTGTGCTTTTGAGGCCTTATTCATAAAATCTTAGCCCAGTCCTATGTCCTTGATTTTATGCATAAGACCTCAAAAACACAGGCGACAAAAGCAACAATATGTTGGGTAAAGACCAAGAATCTAAGAACACTCTCATTCCATTTTGACTTCCTCTCCATCACACTTGCCCCTCATATTAGGGAGCACTGGAATGACCAAGGACATTACATATGTGTAATTTTGTATTATTTTTCTTTAAAAAGCCCCTACAAAACCTGGATCCACCTAACTTTCATTTACAATGCTAATGATATCCATAATTAACTGAGTGCTCCATGACCATCCATGAACCTGCTACCCAATCCAGAAATTTGAACACCACAAACTTCTACTCTGTTCTCTGCCTCTCCCATCTGCCTCGCCCTCAGAGATAGCCACTGTATTAATTTTGTGTTTATTGTTCCCTTGCCTTTTTGTTTTGTTTTGACACAAACATGTTATATGCCTCAACATAAATATATGTTTTGGCTTGCACTGAACTTTGTGAAAGGATATTGTACTTTACTTGGTCTTTAGCCAACACACTTGTGAGCAGCTGTGTTTCAATCATTTTCACTGCTGTTTAATGTTCCATTATGTGAATGTAACGTAATAGTTTACCCATTCTCCTGTCAACTGACACTTGGGTTGTTTCAAATTTTTTGCTGTTTTGAACAGTACTTTCAAAATAACATTTTTGTACTTGTTTTTGAATAACCATGTGCAAGGTTTTCTTTTTGGTATATACCTAGGAGTAGAATTGTTGGTTCATAGAGTTTGAAAATGTTCAACTTTATAATATAATGTTATATTGTTTTCCAAAGTATTAGGACCAATATACAATGTACGAGAGATGCATTATGTAAGAGGCCCATTGTCCTACCTTCTTTCCAACACTTGATATTGTCCGGCTTTTTGTTTTTCCCAATCGTACGGGTGTAAAATGATATTTCCTTGCCGTCTGGCTTTCCATTTCTTAACTATTAGTTAGGTTGTGTGTCTCTTCATGTCATTTGCAATTCTTACAACAATCTTATAAGTTGGGGATTATCAAAACAATGTTATAGATATAGAAAACTTGACACAGGGAGGTTAAGTAACATATCTAAGGTGACCCAGCTAGTAAGTGGTGGATCAAGGATTCAAACTCAGTCTAATCAAAACCCTCACACTTACCAGTCCTGTTATATTAACCACCCTATTTCTTTCCTACAAATTGCAGAGGATAAGAATCTTGGAGAAGTTGCTCTTTCAGGTCTTGCAAGATTGAGAACCCAATCACTGGGACAACTTTCTTTCCACAAGTTTGAATTAGTAGCCATCGATCTGCCAAAGCTAATGTCTATGCCCTTTGGGTATCTGAATTTATCAAAACAAGTCTGTAGAAGTGAAATGACCTGATCTCTATACTCCTCTAGGTTTGTGAAGCAGATGCATTATTCTGTTTGCTTGGCAATGAATTCTTGGACTAATACTTAAATCATTCCATAAATATAAAGTGAGGCTGAGGAATCAGGAGACATGGAGTTGAGAAAAAGTAGGCTAAGTGTCACTCTCTGAACCATTACTCTGGCAGGAAAGAGAAAACATCATATTTTATTACAAACATGCCCAGAATATGCAATTAATATAATTACTATAGTTATTGCCATTATTTTAAAAATCAGGGCCTCCTCTGCCCTGGGCTCCGGTGTCCTTACTCCAGCACAAGGAGTGATTTGAGTGGGGAGGGTGGTTTCAGATCACCAGCCCTGTCTGTTTGTTCTCTGGGCTGCTCCCAAGGAGACAGAGCCCACCCACTCCATGAGGTACCTTGAAAGAGAGCTGTCATGGGACAGCTAATCCTTACCTATCTCTGTGCCTCAGGGACATAGGAACAGAGCAAACAAATGCTGCAAATGCCTGCCCTGGGGATTGATTTAAGTAAGAGGGGAAAAAACAAGCAACAACTGCAACCCTGTAATTTTGAAGGCAAAAATACCATAGCTTCAAAGTGTCTGAAATCTCCTCGGTGCAGGTAGCTGATTTCGACAACCAGGCAAGAGATAAAGAATGGGTGCCTTTGCAGGAAGTTTGAAAACAAAGGTGTCTGCACCTTCACCTTGGAATCTCTGGGGAGAGGCATTTGCGGATATTTGGACAAGCTGACTCTGGGCAGCTGAAAATACAGGGAAGAAAGCTCAGTTCATTTTTTTAAAATAACAGATTTAGTGAGATATAATTCAGATGCCATAAAACTCACCTTTTAAAAATGTACAAGTGGATTTTAGTATATTCACAGAATTGTGCAACTATTATCACTATTTAATTTTAGAACATCTTAATCACCTCAAAAAGAAGCCTGCGCCCCGTAGCATAACTTGTCTGGATACACGTCCCTTATCAGGTATATGATTTACAAATATTTTTCCTACTCAGTGGGCTGTCTTTTCACTTTCTTAATGTTATCTTTGAAGCACAAAAGTTTTTAATTTTGATGGAGTTCAATTTACCTATTTTTTCTTTTGTCACATATGCATTGGATGTCATATCTAAGAAAGCATTGTCTAATAAAAGGCCAAGAAGATTTACTTTTGTTTTCTTATAAGTGTTTTATAGTTTTATCTCTCATATTTAGGTCTATGATCCATTTTGGGTTAATTTTTGTATATGGTATAAGTTAGTGTATTAGTCCATTTATGTTGCTTATAACTAAGTACACGGAACTAGGTGATTTATAAAGGAAACAAAATTTATTGCTTACAGTTTCTGAGGCTGGGAAGTCCAAAGTCCAAGGAACACATCTGGTGGTGGTGACAGTGACCCAGGGGTCGCACATCACAAGATGGTAGAAGCAGAGAGAGCAGACAGAGAGAGAAACAGACTCTACTCTTTTAAAGCCCTCAGAACCATGCCCCTGACCACCATTTTTGATCCATTCCCTAAGGCATGATCTTACAATCTAATCACCTCTTCAAGGCTCCGCCTTTCAATTACCATAATAGGATTTCCCACCCTCTTAACAGTCACAGTGGGGACCAAGTTTCTAATACATAAAACTTGGGGGACACAATTCAAGCTTCAGGAAGTTTGGGGGGGCATAATTCAATCCACTATAGTTAGGGTTCCATATTCAGTTTTTTGCATGTGGATATACAGTTGACCCAGCACCACTTGTTGAAAAGACTACTCTTTCCTCATTTAATTTTCTTGGCATCCTGTTGAAGATGAATTGACCACAAATGTAATGGCTAATTTCTGGCCTCTCAGTTTTGTTCCATTGATCTATATGTCTTTTTTTTTTTTTTCATTAAATTTTTATTTTGTCAATATACAATGTATATGATTATTATGGCCCATCACCGACACCTCCCTCCCTCCTCCCTCTCTCCCCTCCCCCCCAAGAGTGTCCTTTCCGTTTGCTTGTTGTAACAACTTCAAAAAGGTATAGTTGTTATATCTTCTCCCCCCCCCGGGGTTTTTTTTTTTTGTTTTTGGGGGGGGTTATTTTTTTTTTTTTTTTTTTTT
>NW_007729601.1:119197-120198 GCF_000696425.1 Galeopterus variegatus
TTTTTTAGCTCCCACCAATGAGTGAGAACATGTGGTATTTCTTTTTCTCTGCCTGACTCGTTTCACTCAATATTATTCTCTCAAGGTCCATCCATGTTGTTGCAAATGGCAGTATTTCATTCGATTTTATAGCTGAGTAATATTCCATTGTGTATATATACCACATTTTCCGTATGTCTATCCAAATGCAGGTATCACACTGTCTTGATTACTGTAGCTTTGTAGTAAGTTTTAAAAGCAGGAAATGTGACTTATCAACTTTGTTCTTTTTTCGACTTTTCCAACTTTGTTATTTTTCATTTTGCCTGTTCTGGGTCCCTTGTACTTCCCAATGAATTTTAGAATCTCCTTGTCAATTTCTTCAAAAGAAGCAACTGGGATTTTGATAGGCATCACACTGAATCTGTAGGTAAATTTGGGAAGTATCATCATCTTAACAATATTCAGGCCTCCAATCCATGAACACGGTTTGTCTTTCCATTTATTTAGGTCTTCTTGAAATTCTTTCAGTAATGTTTTATAGTTTTCAGTGTACAAGTCTTGTATTTATTTTGTTAAATTTATTCTCAAGTATTTTATTCTTTTTGATGCTATTGTAAATGGAGTTTTTTAAATTTCATTTTTGGATTATTCATTGCTTTATAGAAGTTTTTTGCATATTGATCTTGTATCCTGCAACCTTATTAAACTCATTTATTAGATTTTTGTATGTGTGGATTCTTTAGGATTTTCTACATGCAAGGTCATATCATCTGCTAATATAGTTTTACATCTTTCTTTTCAATCTGGATGCTTTTTATTTATTTTCCTTGCCTAACTGCCCTGACTAGGATTTCTAATACAAGGTTGACTA
The DNA here is from genome assembly GCF_000696425.1 of Galeopterus variegatus. Taxonomy (NCBI): domain Eukaryota; kingdom Metazoa; phylum Chordata; class Mammalia; order Dermoptera; family Cynocephalidae; genus Galeopterus; species Galeopterus variegatus. The sequence goes on from NW_007729601.1 coordinate 120,051, forward strand.
GAGGTGGCAAGAGCAGATATCCTTGTATCGTTCCTGATCTTAAGAAACTGTTCAGTCTGGGGCCGCCCGGTGGCGCACTGGATAGTGCGCCGCTTGGGAAGCGCGGCAGTGCTCCCGTCCGAGGGTTCGGATCCCACGTACAGACCGG
>NW_007729601.1:120534-180958 GCF_000696425.1 Galeopterus variegatus
AAAAAAAAAACACAGAAGAGAAAAAAAAAAAAAAAAAAAAAAAAAAAAAAAAAAAAAAAAAAAAAAAGAAACTGTTCAGTCTTTCCACATTAAGTATGATTTAACTGTCAGTTTGTTGTAAATACCCTTCATTAGCTTGAGGAAGCTCTCTTCTATTCCTAGTTTAAGTGTTTTTATTATGAAAGTGTGGTAGATTTTGTCAAATGCTTTATCTGCATCTATGGAGATGATCATGTGTTTTTTGTCCTTTATTCTATCAATACAACGTATTAAATTGATTTTCAGATGTTAAGCCAAGCTTGTATTCCTAGGATAGATTACACTTGATCATGGTGTATAATTCTTTTTATATATTGATGGATTTAGTTTGCTAGTATTTTCTTGGGATTTTTACATCTAGATTCATTTGGGATATTGGTCAGCAGTTTTCTGTTTTTTTTTTTTTTCCTTGTGATGCCTTTGTCTGGTTTTAGTATCAGGACCTCATAAAATGAGTTATGAAGTGTTCCTTATTCTATTTTTTGGAAGAGTTTGTGAAGAATTAGCTCTTGAGAGTCCAAAATATGGTTGAACAGAATGAAAGACTTTTGGCCAGAGTGCTTGTTATACAGGAGTATTCATAATACCCCATTATTTCCTTTCCTGACTATATCAATAAAGATCTTTTCTAGTAGATCTAATTACTGGCCTATACAAAGTTTTTCTTTTCAAGAAAATCCTACTGTAACACCATCTTACACACCTTGAAAATGGTGGACTGCATACACAAATAACCAGATAGCACTTGGATTGACATTGTCAGGAAGCATCCATGTGATGAGGAAACTACCTAGAGGACCAAACTCCCCCTTGCTGCAGTTACCTTGAGGCCATAACTGGTACTCTAACAGGCTTTAAAGTTACCCCTTAGAAAGAGAGGCTCACAGGATCCACAGAAGAGCTGTACATTGCAAGGGATGGAATGTGGTGCCATGAACATGAGCCACTGACTTCAGGGAAGGTAACTGACCAAGGGCAGCAACTGCGAAACCCATCTGTGATTCACAAAGGAAGCTCTGGTTTGCTTCCCATAAGGTGATCCTAAGGTGTGCTGTTCCTTGGGAGACACAGGACTCCTCTACTGGTCAACTTTGTATCAAGGACTCTCCCTTGGCTCTGCGGAAACTTAATACCACACTGCAGTCTACGACTCTTTCTATTCCACCTCCCTTCCAAGTGTTGGATCTATTGCAATCTGATGGTTCTCTCAGCCTCCTCTGGTTCCCTCCCTGCTTTTTCCTTCCAAGCATTTTCCCCAATAAACTGCTTGCATATCTTGGCCTGCTTCTCAGAGGATGAGCCAACACAACATATCTGAAAGGAGGAAATAAAGTGGCTGTTTATACTGCTACAGTCTTTTTCCTTGACATCTAGGGATAAACCACTCTTGCCCACTCAAGGTGTGTATCCACAGCAATGCTTCCTTCCCAGAGAGGGTTGTGATGGGTGTAATTTGGATAGGAGAACACCAAGATAAAACTTGGCCATGATTGCCATAGCAAAACAGAAGAAACACTGAAAAACAGAGATCTCCATTTAGATTTTCTCTGTCCAGAGCCCACAACCCTCTTCAATGATGGTATGTCTTTGTCCTGCACAAGGAAACATGTGAGGCCAGGGACCCCAGGGACTTCTGATTATTATGCACCTTCCCTTTGGCTGCATTTTATATTCATGGATGTATCTGAAGTTTCTGCTATTGTTGGTGGGAACAGGGAAGGAATCACGAGAGTCTTTTCCTATCCTCTAGAATCTATACATCATAACATTTCAAATTGTATGATTTGGGGTGACCCTACTAGCTGTACTGAAAGTGATCTTGTATTGGCCATATTGATAGTCTCTGTGCTGGAGAAAAAATGTGGCATTTGGGGATATCCCCAGCATGTTCTGTGATACTTCTTATTGTTCTTGTCTCCAGTTATGACAGAGGAAAGGTGTTCCTGGCTTGTTCATCTGCGATATGATGGTCTTGTTGTACAGGCAGAACCCCCTCCCCCACATGGCCTCATCATGCCCAGGACATTGGCACTGGTCACCGGCTTGCACAGCATGATTGATCAGGGACCCAGGTGGTATTGGCGACTGAGTAGTTCAGAGAGCTGATCGGATTTAGGATGCTGAAGATGATGACATTTTGGGCAAAACTACAGAAGCCACTGACAGCTGGGAACACGAGCATCCTGCTGTGAAGGACACAGGTCAAGTAATTGCTGATGAGGAAAACCAAGAGGCTCACTAGAACCCAGGATGGATCAAAAAGATGCATCAGAAAGAAGACAGCGTGGCAGCCCAGGATGTGCAGCAGCTGGAGACTATGGATCTTTGAATCTTTCTATACCTTTTTGGAAAATATATTCTAAAGTGAGAAACACAGTGTTCCAGCAAGAGTGTGATGAGCTCCCCACCCCCTGCATTGAAATACTGTGACCGTGACCAGCAGGATGCCACTGATGATGGGAAGTGCAGTGTGATGGTAGTGCCCAGGGAAAGAACCTGCTTCTTTGTGCTATCGCAGAGCTGCTGAGTTGTACTTTGGAGCTGCTTTGAGTTGGGAATTCTCTTCCTTGCAGCTGAAAATGTGTCAACCCATATGAGAAGAACAGCTCTGAAAGCATGAGAGTGGCTGCTCCTGAGGATGGCATCCAGGAAATGGGACTGGAGGTGGTGGTGGTGGTGGTGGGGGGAATGGAAATTCATCTTTATCTGTCATGTTGTGTCTTTTGTATTAAAAATATCTGCCACAAATATGATAAAATGTAAATATTGATTCTAGCTGTGGGTATGTGCAGGTTTACAACTTTCTGTAATTTTTTTTCACTTTTTTCAAAATAATTAAAAATTATTCAGTGTGGAAAAAAAAAAACAGCAGTATACATGGCAAATCCACTTCACCATCATATATCAGCCTCTGCACTGCAAGATCTCATTTTACATTCAAAAGTATGACATGGGTACCATCATTACCCACGTTAAACTTTAAGAGGTTCAACAACTTGCCCAAGACCACAGTCCTGAGTAAAGTGATGATACTAGAAATCAAATCTCCTACCCACTGTGTGGTAGGTACTGTGCTAAACCACTTCTCAACTCAGAACCGACCAATCAACTGAATTTGGACACCTTCCAGTCTCTAAACCAATAAGAATAATAGCTGATACTTAGACTTTACTACATGCTTAGCACTGCTCTTACTCCTCACTGAAGGCCATGAGGTAGTTAATGTCCCCATTTCACAGAAGAAGACAGTGGTGCAGGAGAGATCATGCAACTCGCCTGTAAGTGGCGGCACCATGATTTGGATCCAGCTGTTTACCACTACACTAAGTAAAATGTCCTCAGTGACATTCTCTCATGATAAACCAAAAATGCTAATAAAACTAAATAATTCCACCACAGCTTGCTACTTATTGCAAACATGGCTCAGGTCTGGGCAGGGACTCAGAATGAGAAGAATGCTCATGGTGAGAAGTTATACCAAGAATAGACTTTTCAGAATTTTGTCATCTTTAGCAAGCACTTCTGTCAGGTCAACCTGCTTGAGTCACTGTTCTATACCATTTGTAAAGAGAACAAAAGAAAAGTGGTCAGTAGCATATTAGTAATCTACAGTAACTAGAGGCAATGAAATTTGCCATGCACACCTCGCTTTTGGTAAGAGCTAATCCTTTTCTTTATAATTATTTTCTCCTTTTTGAACAGGAACATGCATATATATAATATTTTAAAAGCAAAAATGTGAAAAGTAAGATTCCCTTTTACTCCAGCCCCTCAGATCTGGTTCCCTGACTACCACATCATCATAGCCTTGTATGTTTTTCTGGAGAGAGTCTCTTCTATGTTAGTTTTTCTCAATGCTATCAGACCCTAATTCTACTTTATAATACAAAAAATTTTTAATCCCCTCTTAACTATTCTGAAATGAAATCCACAGAAAATATAACTTATTTATCCAGATAAATAAAAACATAAATTCAATATACTGTCCTAATTGTAATATAAAAAAGAAATAAAAAGAAAATAATTTATAATAAAATAGTTTAAAAATTTGTAAACGATGGATATGAATGCACTAAAAGACACAATGAAGTAATTAGATTTTTGCACCTACTTTTGAAGAATTTAAGAGAAATAGGACAATATTCAACTGAGTAATTTTTACACTTTTTCTTTATATTTGACATTTTGCAATAAGGCTAAATAAGTAGTTGTGTATATACCTAGAATTACTGTGAATGAGACACCTGGAAGTGAGGGGTGTGTGTTGGCCTCCCAAGTACCAGAACCAGTAATATCATCAGCAATGAGACTTTTTGAGATATTCAACAACTAAATAAAATAAAATCCAGTACAATATTTCCTCATTTTAAACAGTAATTGCATTCCTGTAAAAGTGCAAAAAATGCTTTGTGTATATATATAAAATAGACCTAGAGTCAAGGTGGAATTTGAAAGTCTTGTAGGACGTGGGAGATTACTATCTCTCTATCTCTCAATTTGTATAAACAAAATGCCCCCAAATCCAAACAATCTGGATAAAAAGAAATTATCCCCAGAAATCAGAACCTTCCATTTGATAACAGCTGTTCAATGACCATACAGTTGTTTACCTCTCTAACAGGATAGTATGCAGGACTTTTCCTGTTTGGGAGCTTTGGCTTAAGTCCCAAGGCTGAGAATCGTACGTGACAAAGCCCCACATATTTTAGAAAGCCTCGCAAAGAGGCGGCAAAACTAGTTTAGCAGTCATCAACCCCAACAACCTACAGGAGTTAGAGACATATTAGAGGGGACTATCAGGAAACTTATAGGAGCAAAGATTTTTGTGTCATTTCCTCTCCCACATCCATAGGGGTGGGAAGGGGGCTCTTCCTTCCTTGACAATGTTCCAACTGAGGAGGCTTCAAGAGTAGCTGTACTTCCTGGAGGGGAACTAGCATCATAACTCATTGGTTGGCTGAGTTTGAAAGGCAGAGGTGTGGATCCTAGGGTCACCACCGAAGCTGGGAGAATTTTAGAGGGAGCTTGACATATGTCTCTTAGAGTTGGGAGGCATCCAAATTAGTGGGAGAGGACTGAATCAGCCTGCAATTGCCAGAGAAAGAGAGGGTAGCACTGGGAGTCCCATTTTGGGAGCAAGAATGTCTGAGTTTTCCCATGACCTGAACAGACTTCATGGAAGTCACCTGGGTTTGAGTCATCCTGATAGGACCCTCCCAATCTTTCGCTATCTCAACAATGAATTCAGCAATAAATAACCCTGGACTGTTATTTTAAACATGAGTCAATTTATCTGCAGGGTTAACTCCTAAAATTGGAATTCCTAGATCAAACAGTATGTAAAATTTGACAATAACCGCGAAATTATTCTCCTTAGAAGTAGTATTGGTTTATACTCATGACAGATCCCCATTTCCCCACGTCCTCACCAGCATAGTGTGTTATCAAGCTGTGTTTATCTTTATCAATCTGATAGGTGGAAAATGTAACCTCAGGTAGTTTTAATTTGTGTTTCCTGTGTTATGAATAAAGTTAAGCAGCTTTTCATATGTTTAAAAGACATTTGCTTTTGCTTTCTGTGAACTGTGTGTCTGTGATAGATTATCATTCAAGTAATACTCACTTCCCTCCCCTTCCTAGCAGAACAGAAGGAGATTGCCCTCCCCATCGATGTTGGGTTGTCTGCACACCTTGCTTTGGCCAATAGAACTTCAGCAGATGTGACATGAGCAAAGGCTTGAAAACATGCCTATGTGGTTGGACTTTCCCTGTTGTCACCACCGTGAGAATAATATGCTTCGAGGAGCCCACTATTCCCAGAAGACTTCTAAATGCAGATAGCAGAGCTGTCCCAGCCAACTCCCAGACCTGCAGCCTAAAGCAGATCCATCCCAGAGGACTTGCAGAGTTGAGAATGTGAAATAAATGCTAATTTTTGGATGCCACTGAGTTTGGGGATGGTCTGTTACCCAGCATTATTGTGGCAGTAGATAACTGATACAACATCCTTTGTTCATTTTTTTGACAATAATTTTATCTTTTTGTTCTTGTCATTGAGAAGATATTTTATGTTAGAGATATTAGTCTTTGAGTGTTATATAAGTTGAATTATCCTTTTGTCTGTTGATTTTGCTTGTGGTATTTTCTTGCTGTGAAAATATTTTTGCATTTATCAATCTTTTTAAAGTGGTGTATTACTTAGAATGGCTTTATGCACTATAAATTATTTTTTTTTTAAGTTTTCTGTGTTTTTTCTAGTACTTTTATAAAATCAAGGTTTGCATTTGATGGAGTTTGGATGTGTTGTCCCCTCCAAAACTCACGTGGAAATTTGATCTCCAATGTGGCAGTGTTGGAAACTGATGGAGTCATGATTAATCCCTCATGAATGGATTAATGCTCTCCCTGGAGGAGGAGGGGTAGTGAGTGAGTTCTCGCTTTGTTAGTTACTGAGAGAGCTCATTGTTTAAAAAGACCTCAGCACCTCCCTCTCTCTCTCTCTTGCTTCCTCTCTGTTGCTTCGTCTCACCATGTGATCTGCCTGTACCCACCAGCTGCCTGCCACTTTCTGCCACGAATAGAAGCAGCCTGAGGCCCATGCCAGATGCAGTTGTCCCAGAATCGTAAGCCAAATAAACCTCTTTTCCTTATAAATTACCCAGTCTTAGGTAGTTCTGTGATAGCAACACAAAATGGACTAATACAGCATTTAAAAGTTCAGTGCATGTTCATACTTATTTATAGTTACATGCTATTTACTTACATGCATGTTGCATGTCATTCATTTATATTTGAATACTATGCATTCATGTTTATTTATATTTGTGAGATATGAATTAAAGAACCAAAATACATTTTCAGAGATATAACTCAGTTGTTCCAGCATCTTTTATTGGTTAGTCTATTTTTTCCACACTGATTTGAAATGCTATCTTTATCATAAACTAAATTCTCATGTGTACTTAGATCTACTTCTGAAATTTCTCATGTGTTTAATTGATCTCTATACTCATGCACTAGTTTTAATAACTATACTTTTACAATGTTTTAATGTTCAATAGGGCTAGTCCTCTCTTTATAACTTACATTTGAGAGTTTTACTGGATTTTCTTGCTTGTTAATTTTTCCATACAAATTTTAGATTCAACTTGTATATTTCCCCCAAAGGTACATGAAATTTTTATTGGGATTTTATTAAATTTATATATTAATTTAGGAAGAACCAACATTTTTATAATATTGAGTCATACTAAGGATCTGGTATATATTTCTTTTGCCCCTCAAGATCTTTGTAAAATTTTCTTTATATAAATTTTGTACTTTTCTTATTAAGTTTATATCCAGGCATTGAAAATTTTTTTTGGCCATTGTGGCTATTGTAAGTAGGTTCTTCTCCAGTATATATTATAGTTGATTGTTGTTTATTTGTATAAAAGCTATTGTTTTCTGTATATTAATTTTTGACCCAGAAATTTACTAAAATTCCCTCTTATTTGTAACAGTTTTTAAATTCATTTTGTTAGGTTCTCTAGAAAAAAAAAATCATTCTATCCATGAATAATAATAACTTGACCCCCTCCTTTCCAATTTTTATGCCTTTTTATTTATTTCCCTGTCTAATTGTTTTGGTTGCAGTTTTTTGTTTGTTTGTTTTTCAGTTAAATAATAATGGTAATAAAAACTATCCTTGTCCTGTTCCGGTTTTAATGGGAATGCTCCTGGCATTTTCTTTCTTTTATTATTTTTTAAATTGAATGATTATGTTAGTATATATTCAGAAAGAGAAAATTGGGATTTTGGAGTCATAAGTTACGTTTCCTTTTTTTTTTATTGAATCATAATTGATTGTACATATTTTTTGGGTTCAGTGTTGATGTATGTTGATCAAATCAATATTATTAGCATATACATTATTACAAATCATACTTTTTATATTCCTCATCCAATCTCTCCCCATCCTCCTCTCCCTCCTCCCTCCCACCTCTGATAACCCCAGATTTCTTCTTTCCTTCTGAAAGAGTAATGGTTACTCTGTTGATTTGTTGCCTAGATGATCTGTCCAGTGCTGAGAGGTGTGTTCAGGTCCCCCAATATTATCATACAGCAGATGCTTCTTCTGTCACTCGGCAGTGGGCTTTGTGGAGAGAGACATCCTCTTCTTTTCTTTGGACTCTGCTGGTGATTCTTCTTGTGTCAATGCACTCGAGTGGTTGGTGGGCCATCTGCATGGTGGTTGTGGCATCTAGCCACTTTTGTGGCAGCCATGGTTATTGTAGCCATAGGCCACCCACATGGAAGTGGTGATTTTGTCATGCTCCTTGCCTGATTGCAAGAGGAGTGGTCGGTCCTGGATCCATACCTCAGGACCCTGGGCAGGCCCCAGGGCAGTGGCAGCGTGCCTGGTTGCAGGAGGAGGGGTCGGTCCCTGGCTCCATCTGTTTTTACATTCTAAGTTGTTGTGGAGCGTTTGGGTTGGAGGAGGAGAAGGGAAGGGGGAAGGAAATAGGGTGGGTGACGGAGGAAGGAGGGGGGTGTGGTTGAGGCCTGTGGCACCCACCTCATTCCTACAGGGGAGACCACCCCTGGTATTTTCCCACAAATCATAATGCTGACTTTTGGTTATATTTTATCATGATAAGGAAGTAAATTAATCAATTATTATTTTATTAATAGTTTTTTTAATAGTTCATTTTAAATCATGAATAAATGTTGAATTTTATCAAATGCCTTCTCAGATTCTATGGAAAGTATTAGATGTCCTTTCCTTTTGATTTGTTAATCTTCCAGTCTCTGGCTTATTTAGTCTTTCGAACAAGTTTTTATGGTCCCACATTTATAAAGTAGAATAAAACATGATAGTCTCTCAGGAATTAGGTTCCAGCCCCTAGTGTTGCCCAGTTCTAATCATAGTTTTAGCTGCCGCCTTAAACATGATGCCCATGGTCCCTTCCACAGTTCGCATCCTCTTGGATAGAGAGTTCCCTGAAGAAGATCCCTTTGTCATTTTATCTTTATTTATCATCTTCTGGAATTCTATTCTCTGAATCCCAAGGTCAGTGCCAGCCTCTCATACTGTCATCCATTAATTTCATGGTGGGGAATGCTTATCCATGAGAGTTTGCTCTTCCTTTGGAAAGCAGGATGTCTGCTTGTGGTGGCTTTGTACTGTGCCTCCCATAATTCCCTTGCTTGTGTGGTTTCAGGTTAGGATTGGCCACAAGAGAAAGGTGCATGAGATTTAGAAGGCAGAAGTGAAGCAGCAGCTATGTTCCCATGGTGCTGTAGAAAGCCCGGGAAGTTGTTACCGATCTGCTGACTCACCTTGTGAACACAAGGCAGTACCTGGACACACAGCTCATCCAGTTCCTGACAGCTTCCCTCCTTAAAGTTTTCTGGGACAAGTGCGTGTGCAGTGCCATGGCAAAGCCAACTTCTCCTGAAAGTTACACTTGGTATTGAGGCTGGAGAGGGTGAGAGATGCAGGTTCCAGTTAGCCTTTGCTTGCATCCATGCCTAGCTCACGTCCAACTCTGGTCTGGCTGACTTCTAGTTACTTCTGGCTTACCGCTAGATGCAAAAGCAACAGCCTTGCATGGACCGCTCCAGTATCCCCACAATTGCACAAGGGCTAATCCCTGCCACAAATCCTGCACGCTACATCATGCATCGTGTTTCTGTTTCTCTGACTAAACCCTGACTGATTCAGATTTTCTTGTAAAAATTATTTCACTTCTTCTCATTAATGACCTCAGAAAACCTGCTTGTACAATATTATTTGGTACAGAATCATCAAAATTTTATACATTTTGTGTCATAAGTTAAACATCAATATTAAAATGTAACTGAATAATCTTGAGGTGAATCTCCTTGTTTCTCACATGCTAGTGAATTATTTTTTCTGAGGAAAAGTAGTGTCTTGAATGGAAGCCACTTATATTGCTGGTGATGCATATTGATTCAGTAACTCTAATAATCAGATTTCAGTTAAGTTACTAAATAGCTTTCCCAGGAGACTGTTGGTCAAATCCCCTCTTGCAGGAGTTTAAATTGTCTTGAATTGCCCTGATTTGTCTTAACACTCAATATACAAGTAGTGATTTTTCTACTGTTGTGGGAAACAAACGAAACTGAAAAAAGTGACTTTTTTCTCTTGTATTTAACTAAGTCACACTGTGTACAAGCACCCAGACTGTTTTTATGCAATGAATGAAACACGTACTGTTTAACTATTTCTGTGAAAAGTTTCTCTCATCCCAGAGATAAGGCAAGTTTGATGTAATGATGATGTTTTTACATTAGAGAGAGACCTAAAAATTAGACCTTCCTCAATGAGGTAATGAATTGCATTTGGCTGATAATGTAGTCCATATTTTCTGCCACCTACACTATTTGAGAAAGTCATCCTCTCCTGGGCAAAACCCTCTGGGCTCATCACTTCCCAGCATATCCCAATCTTGGCACTATAGACATTTGAAGCTGAATAATTCTGTGTTGTGAGACACTGTTTAGCAGTGTCCCAGGCATGTACCCATTCTATCCCAGTAGCACCCCTACCCCTAGCATGGCAATCAAAAATGTCTCCTGACATTGCCAATGTGCCCAGGGGAGGAGGGAGGGACAAAATCGCCCCTGGTTGAGAACCACTGTGCATTTCCTTTTTTCTGATGAAAAAAAAAATGATGAAGGATTCAGATATACCTGGACATGGGTTGAGGGGAGAAGAAATTGCACGAGTAGAGGGCTTAAGTCAGTGGGCACAATCTGAATACTGTTTAATCTTGTTTAGAAACAAGAATAAAGAGGAGGTAGGGGCTCTCTAGAGACCAAGCCAATTCTGTGATGTTGCCATGTGAGATGGGCCAGGATGAAACAGAATGCCATTCTTTCTTAAGTACTAGAATGCGTATGGTTCTTTGTTTCAGTCTTAGCTTCTTCAGAAAAACAAATAAGTTTAAGCCTGAGCATTGCTAATTATATTCACCGACTACATGATAGGTGTTAAAATGCAAAAGTAACCAGTTACAAAATAGTTATACAGAAATATTGCCCTTGGACTTTGGTTTCTAGTAATAGGGCAGGAAACGTTTCCAGATTGACCCTCTTGCTGAAAACAATTTAAAATACTGGATTAAAAATTATTAAAAGCACTGATACCTGGCAAGAAAGAAAGGAACATGCAGGTAATAGATTGAGTAAAGATGTAAACCCAGAGAGGTAGGTACAGCACCAAAGCAGGCTTTGACATTGCGAGTTCTGGCCTAACCAATGTGAACTTGAACTTCAGTGTCTTCTTCAGGAGAAGAAAGCCAGGGACTGCCTAAGGGAAAAGTCTAAAAGAAAGTCCTAGTAACATTAGGAGCCCAAAGGGCTATAGTCTCAGGGGACTGAAATAAAAATTGCCCTCTGAACGTTTGCACTGAGAAGAAAGGAAAGAGATACCCTCAGTAAATTGTGACCACAGGTGGCTCTTTAGAGCATTGGCAGCCCAAATTAACAGTTCTTGGGTGTTCGATACCTGAAACCAATAATCTAGTGATTTTAGACAGGTTCGGTAAGTGCCCACAGCTGACAGACAGAAGCAAAAGCCAATTCTCTACACTAAATTTTTAAGGAATATGAGCAATAAGCAAAAGAAATGCTGAAAAATGCAAGAAAATATGGTACCATTAGTGAGAATTAGAAGAAAAAAATAAGAGCAAGAAGAAACAGACCTACAAAGATTTCACATGTTAGTTACAAAATATAAAATAGCTAATGATTACTATATTTAAAGAAATATTGGATAATTAAAAAAATACATATGGGAACAAAAAAACTGTGAAAAATGGCCAAGCAGATTTGAAATAGTGTCTGCATTTAAAAAATACATAAATAAATAACTCATAAGAGTTGTTTAACAAACATTAGATCCATCTGAAGAAAAAACCTAAGGGAAAAATGAGTACAGAATTTAAACAGACATTTCACGAAAGAATATATCCAAAGGGGCAAGGAACTAATGGAAAGGCCCTCAAGCCTATCAGTAAACAGGGAAATGAGACATCACTACACATCCCAGGGCCTCTGTTTGAAGTAAACTCTTCTTTCTCTGCTCTACTCCCAACCTTAGTTCTTAGTTCTCATTTGGTCCATTCTTGCACATCTATGGGTATGTTGATCAAGTACGCTTGTCTTTGCCATTTTTGTGCCTATTGGATTGATTTAAGGAGTAATGTGATGAGTTATCTCTCATTGGAAAAGAAAAGCCATTTCATCACATGTCTGCTTTACCTGGACCCTTACAGACCCTTACAGCTTACTTCAAGGGACTTCATGCTAGTGAATATTGATGCAAATGTATTCATGCTGGCCTGGGAGGAACTTGTCTTTTCCTCATCTTTGCTACTGAGCCACCCTAAGATCCTGGCTGTGAAACACCTACAGAAAGTGGTGGTAATGAATGGAGATCTCTGAGGCCATTGGAGAGTGCTATGTGACCTGGCACTGCTTTGAGCAACACCCCCAAAAAACAGGAGAGGAGGAGGCTGGGGACTCTTCTTCCTCTGCTACAGTGGTTGAGCACCCCTGAGACCTTGTCCCTCACCCCAGGCCTGGTGGCATTTCTCACGAGTACAGAGCTTAACTCTTCTGACCACAAAGCATGATGACTGCTGTGCTTAGGGACAGCAGGCAGGAGCACGGCAGGAGGGCACGGGATGCAGACACATGGAGGAGGAGGACAAGAGTGTGTGAACTCCTTCAGCAGGGAGATACCACTGTGGCTCTAAGAAGGCCCCTGTGCAGGTGTCCTTGGGGGCACTGCTCTAGGAACCCACAGGGCTCCTGTTCTGGTCCACTTGATCCCTGAGGACCCTGTAGAGGAAGTCAGAGTGCACTTTAAGCTGCAGCCTGCAGCCTTGCCTGGGGTTGCCTAAGGTGACAGCAAGAGGTGGTAGTGGGGACTCTTCTGGGGTAGGGAGCCTCTTTGTTCACATTCAGCACAATCATATCAACTGTTGACAGGGCCTGAGACCCTTCTGCCTGCTGTGCTGAAATTCATGCCTCAAACCTGGCCCTCATCTCCCTGGGGTCCCCTAAAAGGAAGAGAAGGAGCACCTCAGCCCACCACCCCTGCCAGGGATCAACCAGTGCTGACAGCCCAGTGGGTATATGCTCTGTCCTGGGCTTATTGGAGGTCCCTCTACTGACTTGAGAGTTCAAAAGCCTCTGAACAAGGCTCTCTCACCTCCCTGCCCCCTTAGAGAGGGAATTTAGGGCATACCACACTTGGCTACCCAACAACAGGGCCCAGGCACTGCCCGTGCCACACACCCCCCACTTTTGGAGAAAGGTCCCCGGGTTAGCACTTGGGCTTCTTACTTGGATTAAGGTTAGGGCCCAGGTCCCCTTCATCTGTAGAACCCTTAGACCAAGGCCCTCCCCTCCCTGAGACCCATCAGTGACATAGCTGACTGCTGTCCCAGGGCTGAGAGCAGGGGTGGGACACTGGGCGGTCCCTTTAATTATGGGCAGAGTGGTCCTGTCGGTCCACATTTAGGATCCTCATCCAGATACCTGACCAGTCCTGGAATTCCATCCTTCACTTTCCTGAGCCCACAGACCTCAGACCAAAGTCTTCACCTTCCTGAAACTTCCAAGGCAAAAGTCAGGATGAGCCACATCCGGCCAAGGCTGTATGGGACCTCCCAGGACTATGACCAGGGGCGGGACAGTATGCAACCTGGACGGGGGCCCAGGACAGGTGATGGGCTGACAGGGATCAAGCCAGCTGATCTATTTTTTTCCCCTTCACCAGCCAGACTTAGCCTCTGAAGTCACTTTGGTTCTAGCGGATTGATTTTCTACAGGGAAGGGTCAGAGCAGGATCACTGAGTGAGCCCCTGATCTTTTGAGGTGAGCCAACATTGCCTATGTAGATTATCATATTGTTGTTGAATATTTTCCTTTTTCCTTATTCACACCACCCACTTATTTTTACATTCCTGTCACTCTGGCTATGTATTCCAAACCCATAGTTTGTGCACAGAGGTCTCTTTTTATTGCCTGAGATACATCTTGGAGTAGTGAAAAGAAATGTAAATTTCGACACACGAGATTTGCCTCAGGCTGGCAGGGGTGGGGTTAGTGTGGGCTTTAGGTGGATTCAGACAATGGGTCTAGTACCAGCAGCGTGAACACTCACCAGCAGTATGAACTCGGCCACACTGGCAAGCTCTATGAGCCTCAGGTTCTTCATCAGGTCTCATAAGCCCTGTTTTCTAGGACTGATGGGTGCACAGAATGTATGCTCTGGCCCCAGAACAGTGCCTGGCAAGTATTGAATTGTTTTTTTTAATTAAAAAGAAATTTTATTTTTTTAAATTAGCATATTCATTGTTACAAATCATACTTATTCTTTATGCCCCTTATCCAATCTCTCCTCTTCCCCCTCTTCCTCCTCCTTCCCCCGAGAATTTTTTTTAAATGGCAGTTATTACCATGATCGTTTTGACCCTAGACACTACCACACACCACGCCGGGATTTTTTTAGTTTTTAATCCAGGAGATGTCAGAGAACATGCAATGTTCTAGGACAAAGAAAACCAAATCAGCTGAAATGCTGCTTAGTAAATAAAACTAAGTAATAATTCTCCATTAGATGATCAGTCACTTGATGTGGGTGTGAAGTAGACTTCCCTGGTTAGATGCACCACGAAGCTCCTAGAAGATGTACAAAGGACCAACAAGTTCCCTCCTCCCTGCTGTCCTTGCATTTCATTCATCCCAATTTTCATTCATTTCACCACCACCAAAAAAAAAAATTCTCAATCCAGTTTAGAGTTTGCTGTATTATACAGAAGAATACCTAATTTGGGCTCCCTTTTAATGGAGCAGTCTGGCTCCCCTAGGCCAGGGCAAAGAGGGCCAGCCCTGTGGTTGCTGGGCATCCCACCTCAAGGGCATATCACCCCTATCCTCAGAAACTCCCAGACACAAAGTGCACAGAACACCTGCCTACTGCACCGTGTTCACCTGCACGGGGCCAGAGCACAGGAGTTCTTCCAGTCCTGCCTCAGATGGGGATTGCTCTCTGGTTTACCACACCCCTAAGGAACTGTTAGGAGCAGTTTTTCTTTGTAGACATAGTCTCTCCACTCTGAGACCCAGTATCTGGGTGTCTTGTCCCTGCTCACCATTTCAACAGCCTCGTCCAGTCCTGAATGCAGGCTAACTTCAAATTCCCTCCCACTGAGGGACTGGCAGTTTCCCAAGCTCCCAACATGCTTTGTCCCAGGGCATACATGCTGGGCTGCTCCTATCTGGAATCTTCTCTCTCCCGATGCCCTCTTTTTATTGTCCTTTAGGTTTGACAGTGCATATCACCATGTTCCTTACATGACAGCTGCTCTTGGGCTCTAAAATGTTACCGGCAGGGGCTGGGTCTCCTTTGTCTACACGTCCCTGGAAACTAGCATGAAGCCTTTCAAAGAGCAGATGCTCAATTCATGTTTGGGGTAAAAAAGAGCCAGTGAACAGGAGTTCTCATTTATGATGATTGAATTTCTCCCATATTCTTGAACAAGCTAAGCAAATCCAGGTATATATCTTTTAATTTTACCAAAAGAAAAGACTAGTAGGAATAACAAAAACCAAGAATAGACTACCTTTTATTTATTTATTTTTCCATCATCTCATCACCCCAACTATTTCACTGTGGTGTTCTTTTGCATTTTAAACTTGATAAACGGCAATAATTGTGTGATCCATGTCATTCATGAACTTAGATTCTCAATCTAAATAAATCTCTTTCAAATAAATGCATTGGAAAAAACAGAAAAAAAAAGATAAACCTACGAGTTACTTACGAATAACAGGAACACAATGAAGATACACATTGTGCTATCTCCAGCCCCACCTCGTCCCCGGCCACTTAGAAGGCTGACGGCCCTTTTCAGCCTCAAAGTGAAAACTGCCTCACACATCACTAGGGCCGGGAGGAACTGCTGGTCATGGCCCTGGAGTGGGCACTGGCTGGGACAGTAGTGCCAGCCCTGGCTGCAGCTCTAACTTGGGCTCGCTCTTCCTCATCTCTCAAAGCCTCCTCATAGTGGGACTGGAAGCTACTGGGAACAGTATCATTGACTTTGGCCAAAAACTCCAGGACTTCCATCTTGCTGGTTTCAGCACAGGCCCTTGGACCCCACAAGAATTCGTAGCGTGGAGGATCACTGTTGGGCACCTGCTGGTACTCCAGGTACTTTTCCCGCACCAGATCTTCAGTGATGAACTTCCGGGGCTCCCCAAAGATGAAGTGCCTCCTACCTTCATATACTCCCAACACATTCAGGAATTCCCACATCTCCTCTTCAGTGACACGGTTACCATTCATGAAGATCACAGCCAGGAGAGGCATCAGGAGCCCATTCTTGGGAAAGCCCTCGCCATCGCTCAATCTTCCTTCATTGGGAAGAGCCAGTTTGCTGACAAGGGCATAGGACTGATCACTAGAGCTCACTTCCTTAAGATCAAGGCCAAAGACTAGCTCCATGTGCTCAGTGGCTCTCCGGAGGATCTCAGGGAAGTGCTCCCTGTACTTCTTTCTGACAATCTTCAGCATGTCTGCCTTCTTAATGGGCTCTTTCATTTTATACTTCAACAGAAGGAACTGCACCAACGTGCCCACCTTCCTGGTCAGAGGGTCTCTTCCTGTGCTCTCAGAGGAGGGCAGCCCATGGGAGGAGCTTGGACTTTCCTCCTCTTGGCTCTTGGCACCTTCATCTGAACTTGGCCTTGAAATAGCTAAAGCAGGAGGGCTGGTGGATCGGGCTCTCTGAGTCTCCTGGGGAATGCCTGTAGGCAGAAGGCTCTGGGAAGCACTCTCAGAAACAGGAGAGAGGGAGGCTGGGGAGTCTTCTTCCTCTGCTACAGTGGCCTGAGCACCCCCGAGATCTTGGCCCTCCCTTTGAGCCTGGCGGCGTTTCTCACGGGCACGGAGCTTACTCTTCCGACCACGAGGCATGATGACTGTGCTCAGGGGCAGCAGGCAGGAGGGCACAGGGCATAGGCACCTGGAGGAGGAGGATGAAAGAATGTGAGCCCCTTCAGCAGGGAGATACCACCCTGGCTCTAAGAAGACCCCTGTGCACGTGTCCTTGCGGGCACTGCTATAGGACCTCATAGGGGTCCTGATCTCCTGCTCAGCCTCTCCCCTGTGGATTCTGCAGAAGAAGTTAGAGTGCCTCGGGCTGCAGCCTGCCAGCCTTGCCTGGGTCCACTCTTCTCAGACCAGGACCCTCAGTTCTCTGTTTTCCCTGAGGAGGAACTGAGGGGAGCCTCTGCCTGACATCTATGCCTGGGGCCTCTCAGGGCTGAAATAGGAAGGGATTCTGAGATGCTCCTGCTGTATGGGGTAAGTCATCCCCACACTCTTTAGGGTCCTCTCTGTGACTCCTGTCCCAATCTGTAAATCACCCTCTGCTCATCTGAAACCCCTCCCTTCAGGTCAAGGTCCTCACCTTCCTTGAGACCCCCAAAGTGAAAGAAAGCATGAGTCACCCCCCAGCCACCCCTGTTCATGGCCTCCCTGGATTGGTAGCAGGGTCTGGATTCTCAGAGCTTCTGATGTTCTGGGGTTGATGGCCTTGTTAGTCCTCACTAAGGCAGGACCTGGGACTTGTCCCTTAGCCCACCAGAGTCCTCCAGCCTCAGACCAAGGCCCTCACCACCCTGAGTCTCCAAGGCTAGAAGTGAGGAGCATCATATCTGATTACCTCTCCTGGGGTTTCCCAGGGCTGAGAAGGAAATAGGATTCCGTGGTGACCCCCTGTTCTCGGTGGGAGTGCTCCTCAGTCCTCACTAAGGGTCCTCACCCTGACTCCTGTCATGACCTGGAAAACATCCCTGTCTTGATCTGAGGCCTGTTTCCTCATACCAAGCCCTCAATTTGGAAACACCCCTAGGAAGAACTGATCGTAACCTCAGCTGGCCACGACCACTCATGGTATCCCAAGGCTTAAAGTAGGGGACGTACCCTGCATTGGCCCCACAGTTATGAGGTGGGTGCTGCCCTCCGTCCTCACAGTCCTCTCCTTGCCTCCTGGCAAGAACTTAAAACCCTTCATCAAATGACTTGAGGCTGTCCCCTTTAACAGGTTCTTCACCTCCCTGAGGTGCCTTGGGAAGAAATGTCAACAAGTGCGGGTCTCCCGGGTGTGACATTAGGGGTGGGGCTCCGTGTGGCCCACTTCTTTCTGGGAGGAGTTCCCTCATCTCACTCAATGTTCTTACCTTGACCCCTGTTAGGGACTAAGTCTCCTCCCTCTGGTGAATGGGGCCTCCCCCATTAGTGCAACGAATGCATCTCCCTTCAGGAAATGAGGGGTCACCTCATCCTGACAGCTGCAGTAAGGAAAAGACTTTATGTGGCCTCCTCTATTCTGCGGTGGTTGTTTTCCTCATTCCTCATACAGGATTTTTACCTTCAATCCCAGCACAGCCTGGGCTCTTCTCTCTGCTCACCTGGGGCATCTAGTCCTTAATCCAAGGCCCTCATCTATTGAAAGAGGATCTTCAACATCTGCAGGTTGAAGTCCAGGGCACTTGAGCCTGTTAGCTCTGCCCTGAGCCTCCCAGGGCTAACCCCAGGGCTGGGGCTTAGTGCAACCCTCTCCACTGGGGGCTGAGTGGTCCCCATTTCCTAATTGAAGACCTTCACCTTGATACCTGATCAGTCCTGGGACTCCATCCTCGGCTGACCTGAGACTACATCCTTCACAACATCCTTGCTTCAATGGTACCTGAAGAGTTGGAAGTTCAGGGTAAGCCATGTCTTGTAGAGGCTGTTTAGGGCCTATAAGGCCTAAGAGTGGGGATGGGACTCTATGGGCTGCCACTGTTTCTGGTGGTGACCAGGCTTCTAACCTTGGTTCAGGGCAGGACCTCCAAGTCCTCAGTCCATTGACCTGAGTCAGCCAGGCCCAGGCCAAGGTCCTCACTTCCCAGAGTCATTAGAAAGAACACACCACATCTTGCTACACCTGCTGGGGGTCTCTCCGTCCTGACTGCAGAAGAAACCAGGCTCTGGTCGGCCCTCTATCTGCCCCCTGTTTAGGGGAGGGGTCCCTTTATTAGCATTCAGGGTCCTCACTCCTGTTAGGGCCTAGGTCTCCTTCCCTCTGCAGAATTGGGGCCACCCCTTAGATCAAGCCTTCCTCTCCCTGGAACCCTTCAGGCAGAAATCACCACCACAGCTCTGTGAGGGCCTCCCAAGGCTGGGGGTTGGGCGGCTGGGGGTGGGGAGCACTGAGAGACAATCCCCTTGGTTAAGGGCAGGGTAGTCCCTTCAGTCCACATTCAGGATCCTTAGCTTGATTCCTGACCAGTCCTGAAATTCCACCCTCCACTGACCGGAAGTCGTGCCCCTCAGACCAAGGTCCTCACCTTCGGAAACTTCCAAGGCAGAAGTCAGAGTTAGCCACATCGGCCAAGACTGTGTGGAGCCTCCCAGTTATCAATCTGAGCCTGCGACTTCTCCCTCTTCCGAACTGAGACCACCATTATCCCACCCTCCTGCCTCCCTAGACAGCGAATTCAGAGCACACTGCATCTGGCTACCCCTGCCTGGGGCCTCCAGTCCTGACAGGAGGGGTGGGCTCTGGTTGGCTTCCTCTTTTGGGGACAGGTCCTCTCATTAGTCCTCAAGGTCCTCACCCAGACTCCAGTTAGGACTCAGGTCTCCTCCTTCAGTAG
The DNA here is from genome assembly GCF_000696425.1 of Galeopterus variegatus. NCBI lineage: Eukaryota > Metazoa > Chordata > Mammalia > Dermoptera > Cynocephalidae > Galeopterus > Galeopterus variegatus. The sequence continues at coordinate 140,302 of NW_007729601.1, forward strand.
AAGTGGGGGCTGCTCCCTTCAGACAGAGTCACTCTCCTGCTTAGACCCTCCAGGCAGAAATGAGGGGATCTTGAACTGAGTGCTCTGCTTGGCCAAGGACTAAGAACAAGGCACCAAGAATGTGTGACTGTCTTTGCTGATGGCAGTTTCCTCCTATCACTATGTCTTCACCCGGACTCTTCTTGGTTCCTGGATCTCCACTCTCTACCGAACTGGTGCTGCCCCCACTAGGCCAAGGTGCCCCTCCTCTTGCTACCTTTCAGGCAAAATGAGGGTCTTCTCAACCTGACCACTCTGCCTGGGCCTCCCGGGTTACAGGAGAGGTGGTGAGTGAGGTGCTGGGGACTTTGTGGTGCCTCATCTGTTCTCATGTGAGTGGTTCCCTTATACCTCCCTAAAATTCCTCACTTTGAAACTGACTAGTCCTGAAACCTCAGTGAAGTGAGCTGCTCCCCTCAGATCAAGGTCTTCACCTTTCTGGGACCATGATGACTTCCAGACCTCCAAGGGTTGACATCCAGGGTGGGACTCTATGGGACCCCACTGATCTGGCTGGGTCTTTCCCTCATTCTTCATTCAGGGTCATCACCTTGATATCAATTAGACACTCACAGTCCTTCCTCTACTAACCTGAGGTTGTTCTCCTTAGAGGAAGTCTCTTGTGTTCCTGAGAACCTGAAGGTTAACTGTGGGGACGCTCAGTCTCACAGACCTGCTTGTGGCCATCGAAGTCTGAGAGCAGGCATGGACTGGTCTCTGTGGGGTCCCCTATATTCTGAAATGTTGGTCTCCCCAGCCCACCTACAGCTTGGCTCATGTTTCCTTGCTTAAAGGCTTCCTGGGAAATGCCACATCCCTGCAAACTCTTGAGCAGTTTCCCGACTGCCAACCTTGCAGAGAATGGTTCCTTGGCCCAGGAGTGATGGGAGAAGGGGACGCTGTAGCTCAAGGCAAGGGGCCAAGGACAGGTGGTAGGCTGTTGTGTTAGAGTGGGAAAAACACACACTGTACTGTTTTTCCCTCTATGCTGTTACTCAACAACAAGCAACACCACAGAAGACCAACTTCTGTCACCAGATGTGTGAGGATTTCTCCCCACTGGCAAGCAAGCCATAAATTCTTCAGCAGACACTAGCTGGTTGTCCTCCAATTTAACACTGATGTTATCTACCTGGAGATAGCATCAGATCCCACAGGGTGAGGGCTCAGTCCCCAAGACTGCCCCCCACTTCAGATGCCAGTCGGAAGTCCAGGCCTCTGGAACTTCTGACCAACCAGCAATAAAACAGGGTTCCCACAACCCCTTCCCTGGATTTGACTAATTTCCTTGAACAGCTCACAGAACTCATAGAAACATGTACTTACGTTTACCGGTTTACTGTGAAGGATATTACAAAGGTTACAGACGAAGAGTTGCAGAGGGCGAGGTATGGGGGTTGGGGCGCGGAGCTTCCATGCCCTCCCTCGGCGCCACTCTCTAGGAACCTCCTTGTGTGCAGCTATCAAGAAGCTCTCCAAACCCTGTGCTCTTGGGTTTTTGTGGGAGGCTCATTACGTAGGCATGACTGAAGCATGGACCACCGTGTAGAAATGTGATTGGACAAAGAGGGCCTGATCTAACACTAACAGCCTGGGTGGGGAAACCCAGCACAGCCTGTCCGTTCAGGTTCTCCTTGGCCACTCTGTGCAGCATTCCTTCCTCCCAGGCATGGGCAGGGACCCTCCTGAAATGGGGGTCTTATGACCTACCATCAGACAAGGTAGGTCAGAGAATTTCCTGCCTCAGGGAGATAAAAAGAACAGGTAAAAGGAGAGCAGGAAAAGGTTAGAGAACAATGTGAGCCAGGAACTGTGGACAAAAATCAATAGATAAATATCACAATGCCACAGCTATCAAGGATAAAGCCAGCTGACCTATTCCTGTCCTTCAACAGACAGACTTAGCCTCTGATGTAACTTCGGTTCTAATTGACTTTTTACAGGGAAGGGGCGGAGCCACATGACTTTGTGAGCCCCTGATCTTCTCAAGTAATCGAACATCAGGTATGTACATGATCACATGGTCACTGAATACTGTCTCTTTTCTTCATTCATGTCTCTCATTTATTTTGGTATTCTTTTTGCTCTGGCTATGTTTTCCAAAGCAGTAGTCTGTTCATAGTGTCTTTCTTCTTATTGCCCGAGCAACAATTTGGAGTAGGGACAAGAAAAGTGAATTAAGAGACACACAGTCTGTCTCAGGCTGGGAAGAGTGGGACAGTGTGGCAGTAGTTTAATTTTAAATAAAAAATATTGGGGATTGTTGACGAGAAATTTTATTTTGTAGTTCCATGGCTTTCCCCAGCATATTTCCTGGTTAAAATGAGCCTCTGTGACAAGTGAGGTTCTTGTACTCACAGTGATGTGCATTAATGTACATCACATTAGAAACGTACATCACATTAGAAACGTACATCACATTAGAAATGTACATCACATTAGAAACGTACATCACGGGGCCGGCCCGGTGGCGCACTGCTACAGTGTGCCGCTTGGGAAGCGCGGTGGCGCTCCCGCCCAAGGGTTCGGATCCCACATACAGACCGGTTCCCGCTCACTGGCTGAGCGAGGTGCGGGCGCAGCACCGAGGGTTGCAATCCCATTGCCGGTCCTGGTCCGGTACGGGCGCGACACTGAGGGTTGCGATCCGTTGCCGGACACAAAAAAAGACAAAAAGAAAAAAAAAAAAAAAGAAACGTACATTACAGTGAAGTACATTAGAAAGCTCTCAGAACCAGTCCAGAAGGCTGTGGTTTCTTTCCCTCTTGTCTGGAGTGGGCGTACTTTTTTAATAATGGTGGATTATATCAATATTAGTTGGTGCTACTAGTCAGTGTACTTTCCTACAGTTTGGGTTTGCAATTGGACAGCTGCCTCTTACAAACACTGACCTTTATGCAGATGCTTGCAGCTCATTAACCTTCTCAAGAAGCTCACCCACCCACAACACAGTGGAAGGGTGTCCCTATACAGCTGGAAAAGTAGTCCTGGCATGGGAATGCATTTTCACTGTTGAGTGACTCTGTGAACCACAAAGGGCAGTTGTTTGTTTGAGAGTTCTGTTGAGAATGATAAGTAAGATAAATATTAGTATTTGCCTAAAAGGCAGAATTGATGAACTCTGACTCTTCCTTGCCTTGCTTTGGCTACTCATGCTCTAGGCTGTGCTTATGAGAAACTGACCACATAGAGCTCCAGAAAGGGAATTGTGTGGTTTTTGTTCACTGGTTCTGGCACTTTAATAGACACTAGGGATGCTCCCCCCCGCCCCCCCAAAAAAAGAGAAATAAAGAAAGATAGATTTAAAAAGAAAAAAAAAGGTTCCTGCCCCTAAAAAGCTATATTAGTCTCATGCAAGGGTCAGCTAACTAAGGCATTCAGGCCAAATCTAACCCATTTGTTTTTGCGAATATGGATTTATTAGAACACAGCCACACTCATTTGTTTACGTATTATCTACAGCTGCTTTCATGCTGCAACAGTAGAATTGAGTGGTCGTGACAGAGACTATATATCCCTCAATGCCTAAAACATTTACTATCTGGCCCTTTACAGAAAATGTTTGCCAATCCCTGATCTAGTGGGAGAGACCAGCATTTACACAAGTAGATATAATTCAGAGCAGGATGTGATAAAAGATAGGAGCCATACAGAAAAAAGTGCTGTGCAAGCACCGGGCAGCAGGAGGGCTTCATGGAGAGAGAACATTGAAGCTGAGCATTGAGAAATGGGTTAGATTCAGGCCAGCTGAGAGACAAGAGGACATTTCAGGTGAGATGGTCCTCATCTCTGTCTGCTCATTGCAATCACTTGGGGAGCTTTGGCATAGGGATGCCTGGGTCCCCCCTCCTAGAGATTCTGACTCAAGTGTTCAGAGGCAGGGCCGAGCATTAGGGTTTTTCAAAGCTTCCCAGGTGATTGTGAGGGCAGCCAATATTGAGAAACACTGGGTAAAGAAAGTGTCAGGGAATAATTAGGAGCAAGGTATAAATGGAGCGAGTCTCCAGGTGCAGGTGGAAGGGATAGTGCAGTGGGAGGTACACTTGAGAAGGAAGGAGTCAACATACAAGCCAGGGAAATTGGATTTTGTCTTAGGAAAAGGGGACAATGACAGAATGTGGGCATGAGAGCAGCATGATCAGAGGTGTATATAAGGAAGTATAATCTAGAAAAAATATGAAGAATAAATCAAAATTAGAGCCTGTTGGGAGTTATTTGCAAGAGTTTAAGTAAAACAAGGAGCATATCTTATCTAGGTAGATTCAGAAGTGAGGGTCAAAGTTACAGCAACTTGGGCATGGCATGGACACCAGTCCAGCAGAGTGGCCTCCACTATTCAGTCCTGAGGTCCCTGCTCTGGGGGATTAACCCTTTACTTTCTGGATCATGGAGAAATAGGGGATCCTGGAGGAGAAGTTGAGGCCACAGAGAGGCACTTGGGCAGTTGGACGAGCAGCAGATTGCTGGGTACAGCCCTTGGAAGAGATACTCTTATATCAGACATTTTGAAGGGACATTTACAGACCTTGGGAACTAATTGATTGTGAGTGATCTGAGTGGAAGGAGCCAGAGATGATGGTAATATTTAGAGTTTAGACAATTGAGGGAGTTTTGACAGCCATTAGAAGGCAAAAAGGACACAAAAACAAGTGAAGGGTCTTGAGAGAGAGTAATTTTGGTTTTGAACGTGAGCGGTTGGCATCAAAGTGGGGCTGGCCTTTATTATTAGGCATCTGCACAATTTGGAGTGATTTCTATGTCCCCTTAAAATATGCAACAAGGCCAAAAATAAATGCAACAAGGCAGAAATTTCAAGACACTACAAGACCTATTGTTCTCTTCACAGTATTCAGATAGGACCCAACTGGTTTTAGCCCTTGGCTTGTGAGATATTTTCCCTTTTTTTTTGTCCAAGCAGAACTGCACTCTCCTGCTTTAAAGGAACAGCAAAGATGGTTTTGTCTGCAGTCAGGATTCTGCTTCTGTGAGGGCAGGTACACTGGACGTTTTAACAATCTCTTGTGACTTAGATAAAATCGGGGCAACAACATCTAATCAGAATCCCAATACCTCCTTTGATGGGCTTAATAGGCTCGTGGCTCTCAGTTCTTTGGTGAAAAAAATTAGGCAACAAGCAGATACAGTTTTTTTTTGTTTTTTTGTTTTTGACAAAAATTTCTCTTGGGAACTTGGGAAGCATGGCATGTACCATTAGTTGCTACCAGGTGAAATGAGCCTTTCTGGGCAAGGCATGACTTGAGTACAATGGACAACGGACAACAGCCATTTGTTGGTTGACCTCATTTATACACCACAAGAGAGGAAAAGTAACCAATTGTGTGGTGAGTCTTAACATGACTCTGGGCTGATCCAAGCAAGTACTCCTGTACTGACAGTTCTTGGAGAAGAGGGACACTAGGGAACTCTGCCACTCTCTATGGACAGAGTTTGAGTACATGGCGAAGGTGGTGAACATGGGCCACACCAGGAAAAGGATTCTAAGGCCATCAACCTAGAATGTGTTGGGAAATGTGTAGATATCACTAGATAGCATAGAGAAAGTACCAGGCCCAATGTAAATAAATTTCTTCACAGTATGTGATGTCCTCTGTCAGTGGTCACAAATTTAATATGCACAGGAATCATTTGGGAATCTGTTAAAAAGCAGATTCTGATGCAGTAGATCTGAGGCAAGGCATGAGAGTTTGCATTTTTAACCAGGTGATACCAACATTGCTGGCCCATGGACCACACTTTAAGTAGCAGTGTCCTGGGCAACTCCCCAGCTGTGGACATACCAACATAGACTGTTCTAGCAAAGAGCACACTGGTGAGTCAGAGCGAGTCCAGTCCCTCTGAGAGGCACTGAGGAGCACTGGACTATCACAGAAGATGGGAAGGGACACTGGGAAATGCACTGGAGAGGCCTCAAAGTTGATGCGCGCTCTGGAGAAGGTGTTTGACCTCCCTGACTTCGGCTCTGGGAAGGGGGAGGGGGTGTGCTTTTAAAAATTCGTTTTTATAATATTGAACACAATCCAGTCCATATGCAAGGGCAGAGTCCTGCTTTTGTATCGTTTTTTTTGCAAGATGTTATCCTATCTCTTTTTTGTAATAGAAGCCATTGTTTATAAATTTTGAGCTCAATGAACAGGAAGGGTCTCTGGCGTGTGACAACATAGTCCTGCATGGATGTGTCCTCCCTGTAGCAGAAGGGACTGACGAATCTCTGCTCACTTAACCCGCATCATTTCCAAGCCATTTAGTTTTCATTTTCCCAAACTGATGATGTGTGAAGACAAACCATGACACTTTCCTTTAGCTTCCTCATTTGTGAAATGAGGGGGTGTATCTGGGCATTCTCTGGGATATCTTCCAATTCCAATAATCTGTACTTCTAAGAGAATATTAAATTCTCTCATATTGCAATCTGGGTATTAATAAAGCTTTATTTTCTGACATGGTAGGTAGCATGCTTTACAAAGTCTAGAATTTCTTTTTTTTTTTTTTCCTTTTTGTCTTTTTTACTAACCGGTAACGGGATCGCAACCCTCGGTGTTGCACCCACACCGCGCTCAGCCAGTGAGCGGGAACCGGTCTCCACATGGGATCTGAACACTCGGCGGGAGCGCCGCCACGCTCCCAAGTGGCGCACTCTCCAGTGCGCCACCGGGCCGGCCCACAAAGTCTAGAATTTCTAATAAGAAAAATCACCTGGGCTTTGGTTGGAGCTCTGAGCAATTAACATGGACCAACCTTAAATGTCAATTTGGCCTTTTATGGCCTGAATATGTCAAAGATTTTAGTCTGTCCATCTTCCCGTCTAATCTAGGAAAGCTAGAAAAACAGGATTTGCTTCAGGCACAATTATGATCACCTTTAGCTATTTAAAGGTTGACATTTTCAGAAGGCATTTATAATTTAATCATGAGCTGTATGTGCCACACATCAAGAGGGTGGGGTGCATGGCAGGGGAAGTGGTGACATATCTGCGGAGCAGAGGACCTTCTCTCAAGATGGCCCTATGGTGGTGGCTGCATATAGCCCCACACTCGGGTGCTCCCTTGGCATGGCTGTCAGTGTGCCCCTCAAGGAATTTGTAGGCTGCATCTGATAGGCACCCCTGGTGTTACCTGTTCTCACCTGAAGTGCAGGGAGCTTAAAGAACCCCTATTTGCATCCACCAGAACTATGTCATTTTTTTGCTGTCAGCCTCCTTTATTTACAACTTTGTGATTGTGGCACTTCTCATGCTGCCTTATGTTTGCTGTTGAATATTTTAAATATTCCCAAAGACTTGATCACTGGCTAAGTCATTTCATGGACTTCATATAAGTAGGATTGGTGATGAAGGCAGGAAGAATTTGCCTTCAGATAATTGGCCCTACAGGAATGGATAAAACAATTCATGAATTAAATGCCAACTGTTCTTTCTGTCTTTGGAAAATCCAACCTTAGAGTCTATTACCATTCCTTCATAATAAGCAGTTTCCTGGATGAAAAGAAAGAAGAGTCGGCTTCAAGTAGGCAGTGGGCTAAACAGCTGGAACTTTCAGCTAGATATCCTCACTTCGATTCATAATTTTAAGAGCTTTCCTGCTTTTTGATGCCTAGGATTATCCCAGAAAGCAGGGGCTCTCAAACTTTAGTATTCAAATCCTAAAGAGAGCAATTTGGAATAACTGTGACAATTATAAAGGCATATACTCTTGGTTTCTGCAATGCCACATTTAGGAATTTCTTCTACAACAACTTGCTTATGCATGAAATTATGTATGTTATTCATCGCAACATGCTTGATAATAACAAAATATTGAAAACAACCTAAATGTTTATCAGTGGATACCTTGGATTAAATGTCCCCCCAAAACTACCCCTACTGTGACAGACTTAAGAAGGTAGGAAATGCTATTGTGATAGTTGAAATGTGGGTCCTTGAAGAGGTGATTAGATTGTAAGGACCATGCCCTAGAAAATGGATTAATGAGGGTGGTCACGGGTGTGGTTCTAAGGGCTTTAAAAGGAGTGAGGAAGTTAGATTCTCTCTGTTCTGCCATTCTCACCATGTGACACCCTGCATTGCTGTAGAGTCACCTCACCAGATGTGTTCCCTGGACTTTGGACTTCTCAGCCTCCAGAACTGTAAGCAATAAATTTTGTTTTCTTACAAATTACCCAGTTCTAGGTATTTTGTTATAAGCAACAGAAACAGACTAATACAATGGGGTACTGGGTAAATAAATTAAGTGATACCATGCAGGTATAAGAAAGAATGAGGAAGCACTTTATACAGTAGTCCCCCCTTATCTGTCAGGGATATGTTTCAAGACCCCCAGTGGGTGCCTAAAACTCGGGATAGCACCAAACCCTGTATGTACTATTTTTTCCCTATACATACATACCTATGATAAAGTTTAATTTATAAATTAGACACAATAAAAGATTAACAATAACTAATAAGAACAATTATAATGATATACTGTAATAAAAGTTATTACAGTATGTTGTTGAATGTGGTCGTTCTCTCTCAAAATATCTTATTGTACTGGACTCCCTTATTTTTGGACCATGGTTGACCACGGGCAACTGACACCCCAGAAAGTGAAACCACAGATAAGGGAGGACTACCGTATACTGACGTGGAAAGATCTCCAAGATATGGTGTGTAGTGAAATAAACAAGGGGCAAAACAATGTATATGCTACCATTTCTGTAAAATAGTGGTGGGATGCAGAAAAACACTTATTTGTATTTATGTGCATATGTGTAAAAACTGTCCAGAAGTATATATGTGTAAGAAACTAATAAGAACACAACATTGTCACCCATTGGAGTGGAGCAGCGATGGATGCCGAGAACTGTGAGGACAGGGGACAGTGGTAGCTGAGTAACTTTTTGCTGGATAACTTTCTATGCTTTTGATTTTAAACCATGAGAATGGCTTACTCTTTCAAAAGGTAAACACATATTTTAAAAATGTAATAAAACAAAACAAAACTCTACTTCTGAGGAATCACCTAGGCTGCTTATTTTAAAATGCAGATTTTTTAGGCTACACTCCCAGATGTTCCAAGTCAACAGGGGATCAGGGAATGTGTACTTTGCAACAAGCAGCCTGGCTGATTCTGATGTAGATGACTCAAGGAACCAAGGAACTTCAGGGCACACAGTCACAGACTGCATTCACACAACATTTTTTTTTTTTTTATTGAACATTGGATACATGCATCTGTCCATTTCATAAATTATGCTTTATTATATTAAGAAGTAAAACTCATTTCTTATCTTCTACCACTTGCATATTCAGCTTACGACACTGGATTTGACTTAATGTCATACAGACTACATACAATGTGATAGAAGCATCGGAAGCATTTCTTGAAAAACAACAATTCAATCAAAGAGCACATTTAATAGATAGTGTTTTCCATGGTCACACAGTTAAGTTTGCACATGTAAAATAATCTGCATAATTCATATTAATATTGTGAATTTCTTATAAGTAATTCATTTGTCCAAGGAGTCTAGGCAAAGGCAAGCCATGACATTATTTACACTAAGTACAACACCTGGAACTTGTTCTGAGTTATTTAATACAGAGCACATTCTCAATGCAATAAATATTTACAGTTCATAGTAACAAGTACAATTATAATTTATGAAATATGAGTCTAATATTTAAAACAAAACACAGAATTACATTAAAGAAGTTCGTGCCATGTATTTTTACAGCTCACTGAACTGTTATGACAGATTTTATTACCCCAAATCCTGCTGACTTGAATGCAAGGAAGGTCATGTGTGAATCACTAAAGCTCATATTACAGAAAAAAAATTTAAGAAAATCAGTTTTACTTTCTTAATGTTATACATGTATTATCAATGTCAATAGCTAAAATTGAAGCAAAGTGATGAAAAACTTGGATTCACAACAGGTCCAAATCATATACTATACCTTAAACATTGAAGTCCTGAGTCATAACCAAAATTTTCAGGCTTGTCTGAAAGTTAATGAGGTCTTGAGTGTATGAAGTTTTACTGTCCGTTAAAATTATTCTTTTAAAACACCATAAAATTATATGAGTCTTTTCATGTCATTATATGACTCAGAGTGAATTTTAAATTTAGTAAAAAAGGAAAATAATCTTATCTTCTAGAAACATGAGCTCAGAGAGGGCAGAGAGACAGTGGTATTTGGGTTTATAACAGGGCACCCGGGGCTAGGCACTCAGATACTTCAGTTCATACCTGAGTTCCATACCTGGCCCCTTAGTTCAGGAGATACTTTTCTATCAGAGGATATTTATATAGCCTTGGTCCCCAGGCTTCAGGGAACCGGCCATTGTCATATCTCACTCTTTTGTGGGGAAAATGGGGGAGTGAGTGGTTCTACCTTCTCTACAACTAATCCTAATTCAGAGAAGGATGCCTGGATTGCCTTTGGGTCCTCTCCTTGACTTGATCCTTCACCAAGTGTTTCTCTCCTCAATTAGTCACAGAACCAGGTGGAAAATTCTTCCTAGGGCTTCCCGCTGCAACTGAATCGGATCTGGGGTGGGCGTGGGAACTAAGAGACTAAGAAACTTTCCTGCTCACCCGCTCTGTGCTGCACTTTAGCCTACGCCCTCAGCCAGTCCTTCACCTATGTGCTTCAATGTTCTTTGTTTGTATTCTTCCACTCTGTCACTAGTTTCAGGCCTTTGGACAAAATCTAGAGTAGGGAACAGAGCTATTAGGTACTGTGAACTTAATTTCTCACACAGGCTGGATTTGGGAAGTAATGCTAAGCTGTGAAATGGACAAGAGATCCATGAGAGATCCATGTATACAATATATTCTGCCATTCAACTGTCTCATTAAGTGACCTCCTTGAGCCACGGCTTCATGTGCACAGCACTGCACTTGGCACATTGTTGGTGCTTGGTGAGATCGAGCCCCTTCCTTTCCAGCACTTTCAGAGCCACTGGACTCCATTCAGGTTTTGGACAAATACAATGTATCTCGTGGCTTTTGTTTTTGTTCCCAAGGATCCTGCCCTTCTCTGTCTTAGCTTTCCACTTCTTTGTGACATGGAATGTTGTTCCCACTAATCTGCATGTCCTGGGGCAGCCAACAATGATGCTGTTCACTCCCTTGTGCCAAGTTAAACAGACTCGCTTCGTGGGCAACAGAATATTCTTAAACTGGGGAAGCGATGATTAGCACTGTTCAATATCACAGAACAAGCCATAAGACTGAAGCATGATTAGTTCACGTCAGAATAAAATGAAATCAGATTAAGTTGAACCAGATGAAATCACCTTTTCGTAGGTCAAATGTGGTCCAATATTGATAGTTTCATGTTTCAGCCTCATAGTTCTATGAGCCTTTTAATCTAATGGTAGATCATCACTAGAAAGTGAATTTAATATTTACAAATTGCCATGGTAGAGGATGTAAAGCAGCTCTTTGGCCAGCATGGAAGGCTTGGATTAGATGATGTAATGGTATAAAAGTGCTTTATAGACCATGAACACTAGGCAAAGCAGAGTATTTTTTTTGAATTAATAATGGACATGTCATATTCTAACCCAGGGGCTCTTAAATTTGATGTAAGTGCAACACTGAAACTTTTAAAATAATTTAGATAAATTCCACTGAATGTATTTCTTTTTTTTTTTTTGTCTTTTTCCGTGTCCGGCAATGGATCGCAACCCTCAGTGTCGCCCCTGTACCGGACTGGGACTGGCAACGGGATCGCAACCCTCAGCGTTGCCCCCGTGCCTCGCTCAGCCAGTGAGTGGGAACCGGTCTGTATGTGGGATCCGAACCCTCGGCGGGAGGGTCGCTGCGCTTCCCAAGCGGCGCACTAGCGCAGTGCGCCACCGGGCCGGCCCCACTGAATGTATTTCTAACACGAGTTTTTATGAGAGAAAAGTCTCAATGTGCTCTTTGCTGATTGCTCTGGATATTTTCTGCTGGAGTTAATGCTCTCCACCCCTTCATCCCCCCTACTAACAAAGGGTGTCTTTGAAGGACAAAATGTGATATTAAAGTTGTTGTATGTTTGTCCTGGTGGTGGTGGTGGGGGTCCAGGTGGGAGCTAAGCAGAATGACCACCCAGATACAGAATAAAGTAGAGTCTGTTAAGGCCTGGTTTCATTGAATAGTGCGCACAAAACTTGGTCCCATGAGAGTGAAGAATTCCTTTGTTTTCAGCTGTTAATTCATTTCATGCAAATGTGGCCTAAAATTAGACAAATGTGCAAAATGTGCTGTATTTCTCCCAGAAACCCAGGGCTATTTTTAAGCTACTCTCACAACAGCTTACTCTTGGCATGGATGTGAGGACACATGGAAGAAAGTTTGCATCCTCCCATCTCACCATGATGCACATGAATACTATTTATTCAACTCTCATACAGTCTGGTTTTCAGGGCAATCGTTTCTATCTGGCTTCTGGGAAAAGGGACTTAGCCACCTTTTAGTCCACAGACGAAGATGCCATTGAATGCGTCGTCCTCAAACAAAGCTAATCTCTATTACCAGAAGCCATTTGGTGCGTGAAGAGACTCTGAAACCAATAACCAACTGCTACTTTTGGCATAAACAAAGACTTTATAACCCAAGTAAGCTTTTGTGCTACAGTCACGCTCATTTACTTCTGCTCAGTGTGCATTTTCATCACAGGATGAGCTTGGTTCATCTGCAGCAGCTTCTAAATAGTGTATTTACCTAAGGGTTCTCCATCCTCCAAGATAAAACCAAACTGTGGGGCAAAGAGGGAGTTGGTAATGAGGCAGAAGGCCAGGTTCGGTGGGGTAATGAGGGCAGCCAGAAGGACAGGGTTTTAGCCACCCACATATATGGGGAATCATCCAATCAACAACAGGGAGGGGCCTTGTCTGTTCTAAGCAGGGAGGATCATCTTGCTATAGAATACCACTCCCAATAGCAGCTGCACCTTCCCTGCCAGCAACAGCCGTTGGTGGGAAGGCTGTTTTGTTTATTGCTTAATCTATCACTGTTGAGCTGCCTGCCTCAGGGAGTCTCAATTTAAGATGGATTGAAAGGTAGTGTCAGTCAATTGAATAAACACAGATGGTTTTCCAGAGCAAAAATTGATTTTTTTCCTCGCCAAAGACATAAGCGCTAAACGTGATTATCTTTGGAAACCAGGCGTGAAATGTCTCAGCTTCAGCCCCTGCCACACTCTCCCCTGACAGAGAGGTGAAACCATGTGGGGGCTTGGGTCACTCTTATGTGATTTTAGGTTCTTGAGGTGGAATAAAAATTTGGCTTCCCTAGAGAAGGGCTTGGCAAATTCCATCCCAGTAAGAAGGTCTGAGTCAACTCATTAGTTGATTCACAAAATAGTTTGACCACTCCTCGGTTACTGGCTGTCAAAAGCTTCCTCTAGCCCTTTCATTTAAGAGTCTCAAAGTAATAAGATTTGCCTAAGGATACACAGCTACACCTAGACCTCTATCTCCTCAGTCTCTGTCCAGGAGCTAGGAAGGAGACCACCAGACACAATCAATGCCATGACTGTAATTGAAGGAGTCATGAAGAGGAGTCCTACCCTGTTTTTGGAAGCAGGTAGATTTGAGATGCTTGAACAAGTCATGCTAGGTATGTGGAATGCTATACACACTAGCAATTAACCAGGCATGGAGTCATTTCTTTTCAAGGGTTTTGAAGAAAACCAAGGGCAAAATTCTGGAAGAGTAATTCACGACAACAGGTGTATGGAGGTTGAAGAAGAGCGAACAGGAAGGGTACCCTTTGTATAATGAGATGGAGCAGTCCATTTTTTTTGTCTCTTTCAGCTCTAATTCCAAAACATAGCAAGCTTGTAGAACATCATTCATGCAAATTTTTCCAAGGAACCTGGAAGCAATAGAATGGTCTCTCTCCTTTCATACTGCCTATGTGAACGTAAGTACGGAATAGGAAGATTTCCAAAGAGTAGTTGTTACAAGGATAGCAGAAGAGGGGTAGCTGTGGCAAGTGGGCTACTTAAATGCTTTTGAGACAGTAGAAATGATGAAAAGACTCAGAGAATGTTAGTGACAGAGGACACCTTTGCACTATCTTCTCATTCTAGAGAAGAAAAAGTGAGTCTAGAGAAGGGAAACTGGTAAGCAGAAGAGGGGTAGCTGTGGCAAGTGGGCTACTTAAATGCTTTTGAGACAGCTAGAAATGATGAAAAGACTCAGAGAATGTTAGTGACAGAGGACACCTTTGCACTATCTTCTCATTCTAGAGAAGAAAAAGTGAGTCTAGAGAAGGGAAACTGGTAGCCAGAGTCAGAGAGCTAGAGGCAGAGTTGGGATGTTAAGCCAGAAATCTTGGTTCTTTCAGTTACAATGTCTTGCTTTTCAAACTCTGCAACGTAATTATGAACTACCAGGAAAGCTGGTGTGTACAGTACATAGAGCGGATAGCAAGCAGAATTAAATACAGCTGATACAATTGTAAACACAGATCTCTACAACTGTCTTGGTCCTAATTTCTAAAGCTCTGCAGATAGTGAGCACTTCCTCATGTCAAGAGACAAAAATCTTTTCATATGTGCCATATGGAAAAGAGAGCTGACTATTCCTATCTCGCCTAGATAGAGAAAACCCAAACTAAAATTGTCTTAGGATGTAAGGGATTAGGGCACATTTGAAGAATTTGGATTTATCTGAAAGTGGGTGAATGTTTGCAGTCTGTCAGAATTGGCTTTTCTTTGAATCAAGAAAAACTCGATTCAGGGTTTCTAAAATAAGGTAGTCAAATCTTTTTAGAGCCAATTTTACTCATTTAGAAAAAGAAAAAGATTTCAGTTCAGTTTTTTTCTGCACATGGGCTATTTCATAAATACTCTTCCTAAGAAGAAACAAATCTGTAGCTGTTTTTTTAATCAGTTAAAGTTAAGCCCTCTGCAACTTTCTCATATCTGTTGAGACAGAAATGCGTGTTACTGAAATTTTTTTCATCTTCTGCCACGAACTTTAGGGGAAGCATACATTAAATGTAAACATGTTTCTATTTCCACTCAGATACGATCCCTTCTTCCTTATATTGAAATTACTGCTTCAATGTGGCAGACAAGGACTGCCAAATCTAAGTAAATATACTTGACTCACAACCTACATACCAAGAATAAATATCATACTTTATGCATTTATAAATATTTGATGAATGATAGCATAATCAATTTTTTTCCCTAAAAGGATTTCTCTTCTATGGTGGAATGGCACCATGGATGATTAAAACTGGGTAACAGCAAACAGGATTCCCACCGAGTGAAAATTCAGAGTGTGAAATATCACTCCACAGCACACATGGATCTTTACATATGTGCATAAGTGTTTGGTTGTGTTTTTGCCTTAAAATTACATTGAGTGTTTCTCCTATGTCCTCAGTAACACCTTTTTAAAAAAACCAACCCTTCAGGATTTGTTTTATATTAAACTGGCTTCCAGTATTATCAATTTGGAGACTGTTCCTCACACATGGGACTCTTTTATGGGGTTGACTTTTTTTTTTTTTCCTTTTTGTCTTTTTTACTGACCGGTAACGGGATCGCAACCCTCGGTGTTGCACCCGCACCGCGCTCAGCCAGTGAGCGGGAACCGGTCTGTATGTGGGATCCGAACCCTCGGAGGGAGCGCCGCCATGCTCCCAAGCGGCGCACTCTCCAGTGCGCCACCGGGCCGGCCCATGGGGTTGACTTTTCATGTTAGGAGTGTAAAAGTTGTTCCTTGTTTTGTGTATTGTAGATATTCCTTAAAAAAGGAGTA
Source organism: Galeopterus variegatus (assembly GCF_000696425.1). Classification (NCBI taxonomy): domain Eukaryota; kingdom Metazoa; phylum Chordata; class Mammalia; order Dermoptera; family Cynocephalidae; genus Galeopterus; species Galeopterus variegatus. Next base: position 156,111 of record NW_007729601.1, read on the forward strand.
AAGTCATATTTTGAAAGCACTAGCTTCTGTTTAAAGAAATGGCAAGGTGAAGTCTTTCCCAAAGCAGACATTCAATGCATGATTGCTCTGCTATATAAATCTGGTCATTCATATAGTTTCTATGACTTAATTGGCCACACCTATATACCAGAGCTTTAAGATAATAATTTTTGATATTTAAAATAATAATTTCCTATTTGTTCCCTTTTCTAAAAAAGGGAAGGTTTGCTCTATATCAGAAGAAGTGTTCACAAGTTCAAATGGAAAACCTAAGCCTTGATGGCTTACTTTGAAACAGAATAGTGATCTTTTTGGGCCTCTCCCCAGCCTACACTACTCACCAGCCTTTTGAAGGGTCTTTGTAGGGTACAGAGACAACAGACGTGAGAGTTCCTGGCTAGCCATAAAGAAAAACCAGGAGTCCCTAGGAGGGTCAGTCTAGACGTACTTCTCATGACAGATGTTTCCATTGATGAGGCTGAAGGTGGCCACGGAGGGGTTGGTACTCTTGAGGGAGGTCATGCAGGTGGTACTTCTGCCAGTGCTGTGAGACCGGGTTATCAGGCCAGGCCGGCAACAGAGGAGCTGGGTGTTGAACTGTTTCCTGAAACTCTTGCTTAGCAGGTAAAGGGCAAAGGGGTTCACACAGGAGTTGGTGAAGGCCAGGAGACGGGCACAGATGCTGGTGACGAAGTGGAGCATGGAGGTGTCCACCTCAGAGTAGTGGTAGGAGCGGTACAGGTAGATGATGTGGTTGGGGAGCCAACAGAAGGCAAAGAGGCCCACAAACACCAGCACTGTCTTGGCAAGTCGCTTCCGGGATTCAATCTAAGGAAGAGAATCACATGGAGAGAGACAGAGGAACCAAAGGACAGTGTCAGAGGAACGCAGAGAGACAAAGATTCAGACAGAGAGAAAGAGACAGAGAAAACCAATTAGGGAAATAGATGAGCTCACGAAGCCACAGAAAAAGAGTACAATAGAAGAGGACAAGAGAGAATCCAATAAAACAAGAGAAAAGTAACGGAAACAGAAAAAGAGGGAAAAAAGAGTCGAACACAAGACAGACAAGCCAGGAAGCAGAAACCCACAGAACAAAATATAGAATAGAGTTAGCAGAGGCCACTGAGAACAGATCTTTAGACAAAGTTGATTACATGCTCGAATGCACTGCACAATGAAATTCTAGTAAGTGCCCTCTCTTTCCTTGGGAGAGCATCGGTGCGGTTTATCAGCTATACAACTTCATGTCTTTCTTTGCACTGCCATTAATAATTTCTTATTCTCTGTGATGCTCAGAAAAGCAGCCGGTTTTGTTCTTCCTCACGGGCCAAACCAAGATAAGTCCCTATTATTGTTTTTCTGTAATCTCAAGTTATTACTGGACTGTACCATACACACAGGTTCTCAGACAAAGTGGGACGAGCCTCTCCTTGCTTCCAACTCCCTCTGCTACCTCGAAGGGAAATACGTCTCTCATGAAAGAATTTGGACTACAATAGATGTTTGCTGAGAGGTCTGTCAAGTAGGGAGACAGTTTCACTGAGAACTGCCATTCCTCCCCCAGCAATTGAGGCCAAAAAATGAACTTTAAAGGGTGAGGTCTCTAAGTGAGTCAGCTATTAATTTGAATGGGGTGGAGAGTCTCTGCTTTCTCATCATAAATACCACGTGATCTACATCTGGCAAGAAGAACTGACAAAGAGAAGAAGCCAGAGCCCTTGGTTTCTACCATTTGTACCTCAAGAATGAAATTGGGGGAGTTATGCAGGATGGGGAAAGGTTTCTAACATATATGGAGGGCATCCTCTAAGCTGGGCACTCTAGGCCTCACATATGCTTCTTCCTTAGAATCCTCCAATAGTCTTACAATATAGGGATTATTACCCTATGTCATCAGAGAGGGTAAGCAAGTAAGTCATGAAGCCTGGATTTGAGCCCCAATCAGTATAGTAAGCCTATCTTAATCAAACTACTTCTTTTTCTTAAACGGGCCTCATTTTTCTCCCCGTCTGCTCTGTTTCCACATGTTAACCCTCTTTCTAGCCAAACTATGTGATTGGAGTTTAAAGAAGTCATATCCCTATAAGCCTCAATGCTTATTTAAACATACACACACACACACACATGCACACACACACTTTTTCAGATATTCCTTAAAAAGAAACCCACACTTCAAGTCTTGCAGGTTCTCAACACCTAGAACAAGATTATAAAGAACACCTGAATTTCTGGGCTTCCGTGGTTAGGAGTTTCCATAGGGCATCTGGCCACAGATCACCCACTTCCTCTAACTGCCAAATCAAGTGACACGGTCACCTAAATACTGTACTTGTCAGTGGAGTCTCAAAGAAATGCAAGGGACCAAGTCACCAGGGAGGAGATGAATCAATCCTAAGCACTCACCTGCTTCTTGACATGTATGTTCCCTTCCACAGGAAGATTGTAAGCACTCTGGATCAGGTTTTTGGCAATGAAGTAGTAGTAGACAGAGATAATTGACAGTGGGATGATGTAGAAGACCAGAAAGGAAGCCATGGAGTGGATTTTGGGGTGCAGCTCATTAGAGTGTGGGTATGGGGCACAGCTAATGAAGGTCTGGTTGGTGCTTTCCTCATGGAAGGGATGGAGGTCAGAAAACACAGCCTCTGGGATGGCGAGTAGCATAGAGATGACCCAGATCAAGGCGGCTTTCAGGCAGATCTTCATCAGGGCATGAGAGGCCTGGATATCCATTGGCCGGACAATAGCCTTGTACCTGGGTTAGGAAAAAAGGAATATTCTGTGTAAGTTGCCTAATATTATTATGGAGGCCAGCGCCAGGATATCCATAACAGTACGGATGAGGCAATCATCCATATTATGGGGTGAGGCAAGTGAGGCACCTGGGGTGCTATATTTAAGGAGGGGCTCAATTTCAGGTTCACAAAAGTGCCAACTCTGAACTCACATGACCCCAACTGTGAGTGCCTCCTTAAATTTTGTACCCCAAGCCCCTCTCTTGCCTCACCCTAGCTTGACCCTGAAGGATGCCTTCTCCTTTCTCCAGCAGTACCATTCTGCCCACATTCTCTCTTTTTCTCAGTTCAGAGGTATTTTTAAAGTTATTTATTTATTTTAACTGACAAATTAAAATTGTATATATTTATAATATACAGCATGATATTTTGAAATATGTATGTAATGTGGAATGGCTAGATTGGGCTAATTAACATATGCATTACCTCATGTGCTTACCATTTTTGTGGTGAGAATACTTAAAGTCGACTCTCAGTGATTCCCAGAATACAATATATTGTCATTAACTATAGTTACCATATTATAGAATTAACATTCTCTCTTGATTTTAAGAATACTTCTCAGAAAAGCTAAAGCTCCTTTTGTTTTTCTTCTCAAACCATAAAAATTAATAACAAAGCATGCTGCTGTTTAAAGAGGGACACAGGGATAAGAAGGTTGGCTCTTTTTGGCAAAATCTTCATCTCGAGTACTTAAATACAGTTCAAGGAACCTTAAGTCATTGAGTATTTTCAATATGCCTCTTCTCTCTTTAAAAGAATGCAGAATGAATGGTCCACTGAAAAAGTTATACCCAGGAGGATACCTGTAATTGTCAAATTAACCTTTCCTTTGCCCTCCTCGTCTCTTTCAGCCTTATCTTCTCTTGAATAATTTACGTCCTTCTGGTTTGTAAGCTATTTGTGCCCCTGTCTTGCGTTGAGTGCTCTGGGAAGCAGACACTGAGAATGAAGTCAGGAGTACAAAAGGTTTATTGGGGAGTAATACCTGTGAAAGATAAAAGGGGAAGAAGGAAGCAGGATTGGGCAAAGGGAGCTGTCAGATCTTAATGGAGACCTGGAAAGGTCTACACCAGCAAGGGTCACCAACCTTGCTGGTTTGCCTGGAAATTTTCCAGTTTTAGCACTGAAAGTCCTACATCCTGGGAAAACCCTTAGTCCCAGCTAACTGAGACAGTTGGTTACCCTATACCAACCCAATGGGAAGCTTAGGAGCAAAGATTGCCCAGTTGAGGTGTCTTGCCTTGGGTGGAAATGGTCAGGCCCTCATATCATCACTTTGCTTAGTCATTGGCTAGGGTGGTCCCAAGAAGAATGTGATCTCACTTACTGCATGGTTCAGTCACTGGGCAGGAGCCACCCAGGAGAGCATGACCAGAGCTTGAAAGCTGAAGTGGACCCTGAATGAGCTGATGGTTGGAGGCTTCAGCTAACCACACTCCCTGAAGCTGGGCGAGTCTCTTCTGCAAGGGAGATCTGAGCAGCACATCTTCGTGTCTGCCACAACTCCCCAGACAATGCCTAGCATGGTGGGCCACAAGACAAAGGCACAAGTATCTGTGTGCACTGGTCTGGGAACCCACCAGAAGATAAGCCTCTGGTGGACAAAGAGTATGTCTTTTTCCGTCTTGGCATCTGCCAGCCCTGTGTTTTGCACACACTCCACAAATGTTTGTTCAATTGAACATGAGTTGCTATAGTGTGAAAGTTGATATAAGTTGAAACCAATGAAATGTGAGGGTGTTCATTGCTGAAAACACTGTGTTTTAACTGGGTTCTACCTATGATACTATTTTATATCATGGTCGTAAGTGATGGGTAAACATTGCTTTCCACTTATTTCCATGTTGATTAGACCTCATTAGCCATTTCAACATTTTTATTCCTAGCTTAGAATTTAGGAAAGGAATTTATATCTTTAACTAAAGGCATATGAAGATCTTCAGCCAAAAGATGCATATGACTAATAATATCTCTAATAAATTTATTAGAAATAAAATGGTAACTGTGACTTCTATTTGCATTTTCTGTCAAATAGCAGTCATAAGTACCATTAGCTCTGAGTCAAGGTGATTCACTCATGCACGAGTCAGAAACCACAGTGAATGGCTTATTTCTTTCTCTCTTGGGAATCGTATGTTCCTAGTGCAAAGTGCCATGGGAATGATTGAGCTGCTATTTCAAATTCACAACTTTTAAAACATTAAAGGTAGTATAAAGGTAGTATAAAAAATTTCCTTTATAGTCTTGCCAGAAAAATAATTTGAGTCAAATCTAATTAAGCCTGTAGATTTATGTGCCAGTTTTCAGGAAATGTGGTGATAGAAGAACCTGATAAATGATGCCATGAGGATACAATCGGCCAAATTCTGAATTGAAAAATTCTACTGGAATGATGACCCCATATTTTCAACAAATACATGACATAGAAAAACAGGGAGAATGGTTATAGACTGACTGAGATGTGTAAGACATATCAACCAAATGCAATGTGTCAACCTCTTTTGGATTTTGATTCAACCAAAGGAATCATAAAAAGATATTTTTGAAACTACTGAGGAAAATCAAACATAGATGTAGTATTGGTGATAACAAGGCACTATTTTTAATGTATTGAGTGTGGTAATGGTTTATGGCTGTGTGTTTCTTAAAAGACCTAGTTTATTAAAGATACATGCTAAAATATTTATCAGTGAGATAATATAATGTTTCGATTTAGCTTTAAAATATTGATATATTCATATATCACTTGTGCAATTAAAAATAAGTAAAAATACGTTACAAACAATTTTCTGTATGGAATAATCATAGCATATCAAAGAAGTGAAAGAAATCCCGTCTACTAAACTCTTGCCTTGTGCCAAACAGAGAATGGCATCTATATTATCTCATTTATGTTCCAGACAACCCCAACAGGTAGGCATTATTATCCCCATTCTGCAGGTGGGAAATTGAAGCTCAGATAATTTAGAAGGTGGTGGAGTCGACATTCAATTTAGGACCAATGCTTTTCAGGATACTACAGCTCTTTCAGATTGAAGCTTTGGGTAAATTCTTCCTAGTGGCAGAAAAACAGACCAGATGTTTCTCAAATGTATATAGAATATACCAGATGTTCCATGCAAGTATAATGGTTCTGCAGAGTATGGAACATATCGGTCTATTTCTTCTTCTGACTTAGGCTGCTCTGCCCAGAGCTCCCAATGCAGGGAGACACAACTGAGTAGTTCCTGCTTAGGGGTGATGGCTGGTTGGATTGGAGTGAATACCTCATCTAAACCAGCCAATGAACTGCCTGGCCAGCTCCTAAAGAGTCTCTTTCTCTTAATCATTTAACCTGAAAAATAGAGAGAATATAATTAGTCAATGATAGATGCTGGAAATAAAAGATTTTGATATCAGGGAAGGGATCAGGGAAGCCATATTTAGCCATGTAGAAGATGAATAAGCAGAGTAAATGGATTGAGAGAAAGAGAAAGAATGAGACAGCCTTAATAGGAGAAGCTGAGATTATATGGCCCTAAGTAATACAGAGGGCATGGTTTCTGGTGCATGAACTACTTTTGAATGCACAAGAAATCTCCTGCTATAATCTTACAATACTCCCATCTCCTCTTCACTTGAGCTGTTTGAGTGGCTTCTGTTCTTTGCTAACGAGCCTTATCTAGAAAAATTAAATATGATGGCTATTTTAAGTTATCACCAGATTTATTTCCAGGATCATTTTGCATAGATCATCTTCTACTTGCTGCCCTCTGAAAAAATAAGCTGTCAACTTTCAATTATATTCAAAAGATACAAGGGTACTTCAAAAAGTTTGTGGAAAAATAGAATAAAACAGAATGTGAATCTTTCCGTGATGAAGTGCCCACATAGACTACTTTTAGCCCCATTCCTAAATTCTCAATTACTTTCCCATTTCCCTCCTTTCTTCATGCCCAATCCAGAGTTTCCATCCATCTGAATCCAATCCTCCCAAATTCCAGCTTAAGTATCATCTCGATGAAGCTTTTGCTGACCAATCTAGATCTTCATAATTCCCCTTCTTTCTCCCAAACTGTCTGACTTTTATGACTGGATTATCCACTCTTCTCATTTTCTGCTTACTATGCACTATCTTGAATTGTTTGCAGGCTTTCTATGGGTATGCTTTTCTACCTGACTTTCTCATAAGTTTTTTCATGTGAGAAGAGTACATCTTCTCCTCTTTTCTTCCTGTATCATTATAAATGCCCTAAGCCCCTTGTTCTGCAAATCACATATTTCAAAGCAGGGGGTCAGCAAATACTTGCTAATTAATTGATGAGTAATATGTGACTTGTAGTTGTGTCTCTTATTTCCAACTTCTCACAAACAAGAGAGAGAAGATTCCCTTTTATACACTCAATCAGTAAGAATCACTCTTCTATAGACTGACAAATTCATTCCTCTGATAATACGGGGCTCAACACAATTGTTTCCCATTTCTGAAAACTTCTGTACTTCATTTTTCTTGTGCAAACACTGGAGAGGTTGAAAAAATTCTCTGTAACAAGATTAATGTGTCAAAGATTCTTGGCAAGTAGAAGTAGCTGGCTCTCACACTCAGGGTTGGAAACCTTTGCCCACAGAAAGGTATGTCTTTTATTCAAAATGGGCAGTTTGTTTATTTTTGAGAACTGAGCATTTCAGCCCTTATTTGTCCATCATTACCTACTGAAGTCTGTAGGAAATGTTGAACTACAGTAATTTAAAATGTCCATTATGATCCAAATGTATACTACATGAAGAAGACTTAGGTGAAGAAGAAAACTAAATGAACTAAATGGTCCCTGGGGTAACTGACACATTCATTGTCTGCATCTAAATTAGAACCTCACCTAATAAGATTTCACAAAACTATTAAACATCAGCTTTGTTTTCTCCTGAGAATAGCACTAAGAATTTTTCTGAAGAAATGTGAAGCAATTATTAGCTGGCTTGTAAGATGACTACAACCCATAGCAGTGCAATCTTATCTCCCTTTGAGCTATTACTCTGTAAATGGAAAACTCACTGTTCCTTGGTGCTCATCCAATCATTATCTTTAAGTATATAACAGATTATAGTCACCCTTTTCTGTTTTCTCCAGGCTACATGACTCCAATGCCTTTTTTTTTTTTTTTTTTCCGTTAAATTTTTATTTTGTCACAAATGTATACTACATGAAGAAGACTTAGGTGAAGAAGAAAACTAAATGAACTAAATGGTCCCTGGGGTAACTGACACATTCATTGTCTGCATCTAAATTAGAACCTCACCTAATAAGATTTCACAAAACTATTAAACATCAGCTTTGTTTTCTCCTGAGAATAGCACTAAGAATTTTTCTGAAGAAATGTGAAGCAATTATTAGCTGGCTTGTAAGATGACTACAACCCATAGCAGTGCAATCTTATCTCCCTTTGAGCTATTACTCTGTAAATGGAAAACTCACTGTTCCTTGGTGCTCATCCAATCATTATCTTTAAGTATATAACAGATTATAGTCACCCTTTTCTGTTTTCTCCAGGCTACATGACTCCAATGCCTTTTTTTTTTTTTTTTTACCCCTGTATTAGTCTGTTTCTGTTTCTTAGAATACCTGAAACTGGGCAATTTATAAAGGAATGAAGTTTATTTCTTATAATTTTGGAGGCTGGGAAGTACAAAGTCCAGGGAACACATCTGGCAAGGACCTTCTTCTGTGTAGTAACTCTCCACAGAGTATTATGGTGACCAGGTTATCACATGGAGAGAATGGGCTGAGCAAGAGAGTTAACCTGCCCACTTGCTCTCCTTATAAAGCCATCAGAACCACACCCATTACTCCATGAATGGTCAATCCATTCACAAGGGCACAGTCCTCACAACCTAATCACCTCTTTAAGGCCCCATCTTTCAAATACCATAATTTGATTTCCCACCCTCTTAACACAGTAACAATGGCAGTCAAGTTTCAGCGAGTTTTGGGAGGACATTAAATCCACAGCAATCCCTTCTTAATGTACTTTAGTTTCCTCTGGACTCTAATGTGTACTTGGGGTCAGAGAGATCTGGTTCCTAATGGTGATTGTACCAACTAGCTTTGTGGTCTTGGATGAATCAAGGACTCTTTACACCTCAATGTTCTCATCCCTGAACAGGAGACAATTCTTTCTTGATAAGGAGCTGGTGAAGATATACTAACAAAATAACTAAAAAGAACCATGTAGGTATTAGGTATTACATTCTTCATGACTTCAAGAATTGAGGCACAAGACTTGGTGGAGGAGTGAACACACAGAACTAACACTATGCTACTTGTACCCATCACAGGGGACTTGCTACTCTCAACCTCAAGCTTTTGGAGAAGCTATAAAGAAAGGTGTAAGGAGTCATTGTAGTCATTTCAAGTGGCATTGACAACAACATCAATGAGTGAAGACTAGGGAGAAGTGGATAATGCCACATCCTGTTAGAGAAGGTAAGGAAGAGTCTAAAGGGATCTCTCTGGTAGGAACAAACAAAGGAAGGAGATCAGGGAGGTTAGAACTTTGGGTGGCCTGTTGCATTTAGGGGGTATTAATATTTTGGGGTCTTCAGGTTGATTGTTCACTCTGGCATTCTTCTAGCTTTTGGACCCTTTTCTTCATTGCTCTTGATTTGTGCTATGACCACCAACTTCTTGGAAAACCTCTAGGATTCAGGGAGACTGTAGAAGCTAAGTTGGGGTGTAGGGGAAAATAAATGTCTTGGGATTTGTTTTGGCTCAGTGGGGAGAGGTAAAGGGTTGGGAAGGGATGGAGCTCCAGTCTTTCTCACCAGGATAGGAAAAAGAGCAGTGACATGAGGCAGGAAGGATTTCTGTTCCTGCATGGAAGGAACAGCATGTTAGCTCTACAGCTCAGGGGCTGACTGTATGATCAACAGGGCACGGGAGGGTGAGGGGCTCCAGTGAAGAGGCAGTTAAAAACAGAATTCCCTAATTTTCCTGCTCCCATACATGGGCAAAAAGCCCAAGGGACTGAAAGGGAAAGAGCAGAATCACTGGGGAGATGGTGGGATGGAGGGAGGAGAGGAGAAAAATGAAAAAGAAGAAGAGAAAAAGAAAGGAAATTGGAGGAGAGGAGAGAAAGAGGCAGGGGGGAGGAGATGAGAGATAAAGGGAGAGGATAGAAGGGGTGGGGAGGAAAAGAAAGGACCAAAAGTTATGTCCCATCTAGCAACACAATTCTACTGCAAATGGGCCACTCCCCTGCAGACACATTCATCTGGACCTTGTCAGTGTACTCTGCTGTCCAAGAGGAAGCTGAAGTAAGGGTGGTGAGTGGTTGGAGGGGAGTGGGGCACTTAGGGAACTATGCCAATTCCATTTCTTTAAAAATTATTTAAGGATTGGTGGGTCTTTAACTATGAAAGTAATAATTATCCGGGTGAAGGATGAACTTGCCATGCAAAAAGCATGCTTCTCAGGTATGTGGGGCAGAACAGATATTAGTAACATATAACTACAGACCCAGGGGCTTATAGAGTTGACCATTGGAGTCCTTGCCTCTCTATCCAGGTTTGGTGGAAATAGTATCTTGACCAAGGACAAGTGTGCATTTGTGTTAAACTTGGAAAAGTTGATGAGCAGGGAATTGAGTTCACTCTGTCTCCATAATAAGATAACGGTTTCCAAAATAAGACCATTCTGTGCCTGGGTTTCAATTAGATTGATTGCAATAGTCTTGCCCTCTATCGCAATAGTCTTCAATGAAGTCTTCCTTGCCATTAAATTTAAAAAGGTGATAAGCAAAATGATCCAAACAGCTTCCCATCAGCCTCAAATCCAGGGCAAAGAAACCCCTCATTACTTCCCTGTAGAGCACATGGCACTAAATCAGTGGTCCCCTTTTACGAGGGCATACCACTCAGTAAAAAGAAATTGAACATACACATACATTTTATGTATGTTAATGTATAAATTATGTATAAGTACATTAGCTATAATTATTATTAGCTATAATAATTTTAAAGAATTATTATTCAATTCGCTCTATGTGATAATGACATTGGGGTTATGTAGAAGAGTATTCTTGTTGTTAGGAAATATACACTGAAATACGTAGGGGTGGAAAGTCAGGATGTTTGCACCTTACTTTCCAAAGCTCAGCATAGCTCAGTTGGTTAGAGCGTGGCATTGTAACACCAGGGTCAAGGGTTAGATCCCCATACAGGGCCAGTGCAAAAAAATTAAAAAAAAAAAAAAAAAAAAAATGTTGTTAGGAAATATACACTGAAATACGTAGGGGTGGAAAGTCAGGATGTTTGCACCTTACTTTCCAAAGCTCAGCATAGCTCAGTTGGTTAGAGCGTGGCATTGTAACACCAGGGTCAAGGGTTAGATCCCCATACAGGGCCAGTGCAAAAAAATAAAAAAAAAAAAAAAAAAAAACCCCCCCCCCAAAAGCTCAACAAAACAAAACACAAGAAACACACACACACAGAAAAAGAGAGAGAGAACAAAATCTAGGAAGTGGTAATTGTTGAATGTGGATGGGTATTATATGAGAGTTCATAAATAAATTGGGGAGAAAATATATACTAAAATGTAGAATTTTTAAAAGAGCTGACAGTAAAATAAAACTTTAAAAATATGTTTTATATTTTGTCTATTTTATTGACAGTGAACCATTTTGCCATCAGGAAAACTTATTATAATGTGACTGAATATATCATATCTGATTAGCACTTATACCAGGAACAAGGAAAGTGTCTTCTCTGTTATATTGTTCTCTTGGGCCTCCAATTTTAATATTATCCACAATCTGTGGAGTTTTGTTTTGCTCTGTTTTGTTTCAGTAGGAATATTTTTAAGCCACGAGTCCATTTGAGGAGGTTACTTTGATTAAAACTAGATCACGCACAAAAACGCATCAGTCTGTGATGCCTCGCCATAAGCTGAAAATGCAAAGAAGCGTCAGGGGTGCCATTGCTGAGCCTTCTACGTGGTGGGGTACCCACTCCTGCTGCCTGAGCAACATGTGATAAGGGATCCTCCAATGTGGAGTGAGTGAGCGGGCAAGCCTCAATTTGGATACAACATTTTTTTTCTGCATTTTTAAATTTTACTTTATCAATATACAATGTAGTTGATTTTCATGTCCCTTTACCAATTCCTCCTTTCCTCCTGCCCTCTTCCCCCTACCCCCCATCAACATCATATCTGCTCACTTGTCTTAACAAGTTCAAGGAATTGTGATTGCTGTGTCTTCTCCACCCCCCACATTTATTTGTTTGTGTATTTATTTATTTATTTATTTATTTTTAGCTCCCACAAATAAGTGAGAATGTGTGGCATTTCTCTTTCTGTGCCTGGATTATTTCACTTAACATAACTTTCTCTAAGTCCATCCATGTTGTTGCAAATGGTAGTATTTCATTCTTTTTTATAGCAGAGTAGTATTCCATTGTGTAGATGTACAACAGTTTCCTTATCCACTCATCAGATGATGGACATTTTGGCTGGTTCCAGCTTTTGGCTATTGTATATAGAGCTACAATAAACATTGGAGAACAGGTATCCCTTTGGCATGATGATTTCCATTCCTCTGGGCATATTCCCAGCACTGGGATAGCTGGGTCCTATGGTAGATCTATCTGTAATTGCTGAGGAACCTCCATACCATTTTCCATAAAGGCTGCACTGTTTTGCAGTCCCACCAACAGTGAAGGAGGGTTCCTTTTTCTCCACAACCTTGCCAGCATTTATCATTCTCAGTCTTTTGGATATTAGCCATCCTAACTGGAGTGAGATGGTGACTCAAAGTGGTTTTGATTTGCATTTCCCGAATGCTGTGGGAATGGGAACAGACTTCATGAGTATGATCCCAAAAGCACGGGCAACCAAAGGAAAAATAACCAAATGGGACTATATCAAACTAAAAAGCTTCTGCACAGCAAAAGAAACAATGAACAGAGCAAAAAGACAACCAACAGAGTGGGAGAAAATATTTGCAAATTACACATCTGACAAAGGATTAATATCCAGAATATACAAGGAACTGAAACAACTTAACAGTAAAAAAACAAGTAACCCAATTAAAAAATGGGCAAAGGAGCTGAATAGCCATTTCTCTAAGGAAGATATACAAATGGCCAACAGACACATGAAAAAATGCTCAGCATCACTCAGCATTCAGGAAATGCAAATGGATACTACATATTATTAATGCTTAATTCCTCCTTGATTAATAAAAATAAAAACCAATAGAGGTTTTGATACTTTCCTTCCTAACCTGTTAGATCAGATCGCACCTCCCCAGGAGCCTGTGAACCCTACTTTAGAGTCCATTGTCCCAGAAAATTTAGCTTAGGTTTCAGAGGGCTTTGCAGCAGTCTTCAGCAGAGACCCCCTGCCTCAGGAGGAAGCTAGCTTTAAGCTCAGACCAAGAAAGTAGATCATGATCCACATTACAAAGACTAATCATACTTCTCTTTTTATTTTTCTCATTTTCTTTAGAGTGATCAAGGAACAGATTATGGATCCAGGCAGGATCACCTGAGTACAACCCTGAAGTTACCTCTCCGTGAATCACAATTTCCCCTCCATCATGTCCTCTCCCTGTATGTGCCCCCTGCCTCCCTGAGAGCAAACCCAGATTTGGGGAGAGGAGCAGATACCCCCCCCATTCACTCTTTAGTATGGATCAAAGTCAATGTGGTCATCTTCCTGTATGTAAAGACCTACCTCTGATTATGAAAGGAAGGCTCTGTTTCCCAATAAAGGAATTTTTTTTATTCCTCCACCAGGTGGAGGAGACATTTATGGGGCAAAGGCTGCAGGCAGGCAGACTTCTACATATTTATTTTCTTCAAAGTCTCACTTTGCAACTAATTGGTGGGAATTTCTTTCTTGCACAGATTACAGAGGAATAAGACTATTCAGTATCTGGATTTCAATTAGATTAATTCTGTTAACAATAACAACCACCACCGCCACCATAATGGCTAAAACTTACTGAGTACTTACTATAGATCAGGTAACTATGGTGTGAACTTTATTTAAATTATCACTTTTTATCCTCACAACAATCCTATGTGGTAGGTACTAATATTATTGCTCTTTTATAGTTGAAGAAACTGAGGCCAAGTAACTTATCCAGGGCCATGAGTGCTAAGCATTAGAAACAGAATTTGAGCCCCTTCGGCTGTCGCCTAGGCCTATCTTCTGACCATACTGCCTCCTTATCATGATGGTCCTGTGGTTGACTGGGAAATCCGGGCCTTCTGGTATTGGAATTAAGGAAGAAAACCAAGAAAATTATCAGAATGTCTGTTCTCCACCTGATCTGGCCATGGTGAAAGCAGCTTGTTTCCACACAGACATAAAACTCCCGATCTTCCTTGAGTCTGTTATAACGAAGCTCCTACCTTTCTCACCCCCATATACACACTCTGCAGTGACCTGTGGCCTGAGGCCTAGAGCGAGGTCTAGGCTCTTTTATATATTCAGGGGTCATCTGAGTGAGACATTGGAGCTGAGGTGACAAATGGCATCAGTGAAGGACTAGAAACCATAGTCTGGAACGAGGCTGTAGAAAGACCCACACTGGGAAGGTTGCAAAAGTGAAGGTATTGATTCTGGGTTACAAGGGATGTAGAAGCTTAGGGTTAAAATGGAAAGAGCTGTGCAATCAACTGCTGAACGTCTTATGGTGCTTTTGCATAAGGAGTTGGGCAGCTATTGACTCTTGGGCCACAAATGAGTTTCAGCAGGATGACCTAATTCCAAAGTTCAATTCTAATTCTGTAAGGGAGCCAGTCAGAAGGGGTGTAAGCAGCATGAAATATTACAGTTGCCAGTGGGTATGTTTAAAATGACAAGGGACAGCAGTAACCCAGTCACATTTCAGTAGGTGGACAAACATCCTGGCACAAGTTGCTCGCAGGCCACTCTTCAAAAATGTTATGGAGGGAAGAACATACATTTACAACTTGTTATAGTTTTTCAGCAATTTATGAGCCAAGAAGTTTGAAGAACATTTATAAATCCCATTTACAAATTGTAGTTAGACACGGCCTGCAATTACCCTATTGCGTAACATAGAAGATACACAGAGAATGGGGAAAAAAATCATAAAAATGGAGAAAAATCACCCATGCTCTAGGGTGGAAAGCATAATAGACTTTGGGTCATAAATTTTCTTTATAGTACTGGCCAGTTAGCTCACTTGGTTAGAGCACAACCTTATAAATTGTCTTTATAAGTTGTCATTCACCCCCAAACAGACCCTGAAGCAAGGATTTAGTTACAAATAATTTATTTGGGGAGGATTGCAAGAAACACAGGGAGGGAGTGGGGAAGTGAGACAGGGAAGGACTGGAAGCCAGTAAAGGGAACCACTGTGTGCAACTTGGCACATTCTTGCTGGGGACTCCTTGAGAAACCTCAGTGAGCACATTCCAGAACTGTGCCACTAAGGGATCAGAAGGTTGGGGTGCTTACCCACCGACTCCCATCCCTCTTTGGTTGAAAATTGTCCTGGAGTGTTAATTCCAGGACACTCCAGCCTCCCCCGAACCTTTCCTTGGCCAGAGATCACCTTTGGTCAGAGAAACACAGGAAGCCCTGTCTGTAAGTGCCTTCCACGGTGCGCCAGGGGTTAGGGACACCACCACTATGTAAATCCTTCTGGACCAGTCAGTTTTATCAAACGTATATATAAAAAAATGAAGTCTCAGAGACAATTTTCAGGTTTAAATATATTTTGAATTATGGGGGATGAAAATAGAATTTATAAATCATCTTAATAAAATGCATTATCATTTTTGTTCCAAAATAAGAATCAGTAAAGGTCAAAAATGCCTTCATGGCATATGAGTCATTGTGTCTAATTATAAAAATTTACCAGCACTATATATAGATAAACTTTTGTGAGAGATTTTATAAATGGTAAAATGGTGACCCAGCTTTGTTGTTTATTGGGTCCACTGTGCAGGAAGTTGGTCCTGGCAGTACTGGGGAAGCATCACCATGGGGTGAAGGAGCATGAGACAGGGAGAGAGAGACTACAGAAAGACCGGGAGCCCTGCACTTCCATAATTAACTATTTTTGTAAAAGCATGTCCTCTCAGTTTCTTTTTACTTTTCATTATTTAACAAAAACTTACTATATGCCTGGCAGAGTTGTCAACATGTTTCAAGAATTAGCTTTTTGAATCCTTATAACAATGGTAGAAGGTAGGTATTACTATCGTCATCCTTTTTTTTAACAGATGAAGAAACTGAGGCACAGAGAGGTTAAAAAACTTGCCCAAGGTCACATAGCTAGCAAGTGGCAGAGCTGGGGTTTGAATAGAGGCCATCTGGCTCCTGAGTCCAGGCTTTAAATCATGAGATTTAATGCAACCATTTTCTTTATCTGTGAAACAGAACTAATGATGCCAACCTTACTCGCTAGGATGAGGAGCTAAATGAGGTGTTTCAAAAGCACTTTGAAAAATAGGAAGCAGTATTTAAATAAAAGGTTTTTATTGCATTTCCTGAAAAGGAACGACTGTCCACTAGAATGTCAAGTGTTCGAGATTTCGGCAACAATCTCTCAGCTCCCTTATGAACATAAATAGCAGTCGTGCTAACGGTACACTCACTGTTTTGACTAGGGATTCTAACATTTTATAAAGAAGTCAATGCATATTATTTCATTTCATAATTATAAAAATTATGCTAGCCCTATGATATATTAAAAGTAAATGGTCTTATCCCCATTTTACAGATCAGAAAACTGAGACTTACAGAGTGATTTACCCAAAGTTACATAGCTGACAATTAGAAGAACCAGGCCTCAAACTCAGACATCTCTTCAAATCCAATGCTTTTGAATTTATCCCCACTAAGAACACTTCTCTACTAAATTTGATCCCCTCCAAAAATTAATAGGTAAAACAAAATAATTCAAACAAAAGAGAAAAAGAAATTTAAAAAAAGATATTAGGGGAGCTATTTTTTAACGGGTACAGAGCTTCAGTTTGGAAAGATGAAAAAGTTCCGGAGATGGATGGTGGTGAGGGTTGCACAACACTGTGAATGCACTTAATGCCACTGAACTGTATCCTTAAATGGTTAAAATGGTAAATTTTGTTATGTATATTTTACCACAATAAAATTTTTAAAAGAAAGAAAGAAAGAACAAGGAAGGAAGGAGAGGAAGAAAGAAGAAATAGTTTGTAAGCTTGTCTCCATGCAACTTTGAGTGTGTCTTAAGAATCAACTGAGATAGTTGGTTTGAGTCAGCAAAGATATAAACAAGGAAGAGAGTTGAAAGGCAGTTAGCTAATTTGAAGGACTTTTTCCAGTTAAAAAAAAAGTTATTATAAAAGTACAAAGAGCTCATCGTAAAAATTTAGCAGTAGGGAATTCTAAAAACAAAAAAAGCAAAATAGATCATCCTTAAGTCTTGTACATGATATTTTGATATATTTCCTTCCAATTTTTCCTTTGTCTTTTGTCCAGAATTGAGAGTATACAATTTTGTACCTTTTTTTTTATGATCTATAGCATAAGCATTTCCCGGTCTCACACAGATGCCCATGACCCCTGTAGCCAGGAGGCAGTGCTCTGCAGATGCCAGCAAGCCTCTCTGCACACCATGACCTTTCAAGGAACCTACAAATTAGCTCCAGTACAACACATCATGCTTAGATGAAGCAAACACACCCCCATCAAAAGTAACCCATCTGGCAATACAAAGCACATCTTAAGCTCCTACTTTTGCATGGTCTTGTACTAGGAACAAAAGAGTTTGAAAGAAGTATAAGGTTAAACACTCAGTGACATTTTCGCTCATTCCATCCTGGAAATTAAGAAGGTTTGATGTGCCCTGAGTCACAGGATTATGAATTTCTTCAGAGTTGGGTCTGTGTCTTTTACGCTATGCCAGCTTTATTTATTAAATAAATAAATAAATAAATAAATAAAACTAAAAATCTAGAACTATTCATCCAATTTGTCTGGCCTATAATCTTGCTTTCAGATAAGGAAGTGGGTCTACGGTGCTCAAGACAACCACTTCCTCCCCTGCCACGCTCTGAGCCAAACACTCCTCCCAAACTCTCTTACGCCAAGTCACTCTGGACACCATCTTAGCCTTTTCCCAAGAGCTCTCCCACAGCCAAAACACTTCCTAGTTCTCTAAGCATTTCAAGCTTAGAAGAATCCCTGGAGGTCACTGAGGAAGTGACTCTCCCTGAGCCCAATTCCCCTTTTCAACCATTTGAAGGCAATTTACTAACATGAGCTTATTATGAAAAGACCTTAGAGGAAGCAGCACTGTGCATGATGGTGACACATTGAAAGGAAGTGGTGAGAAGCACAGCATCTGTTTACATCTTTACTTCTCCAGTGAACAATATAACACGCCCTGACCTCATGTCCACCACCCATGGAAACAGGGGTCTAGCTAAGTCTTGATTTTCATTTTCTTCATTTAAACAACTGTTAGCATCACAGAGGACCCAGGACATGCTGGAAAAAACACTTGACTTAAAAACCCCATTCTACTGTTTCTAATCATGTGATATAGAACCCTCATTTCACCATTTAAAAACAGGGATAATTATAGAGATTCCTGATAACCCAAAAAGCTAATATGCATGATATGGCAGCGGCCCATTACCCCAAAGCATCACACAGATGTATGATTTTATTTATAATATCCTTTAGGAAATCTGTCCTGGCTAACTGGAAAGGGATCATGGGACCCCTGGGTCCCATCCATTTAAGTAGGAAACTCTCACTGCTAAATAACCACCCCAGAAAGTGTGCACATGTCTCTGTATCAGGGACAGCAAACTAGACCACTTACCAAATCTGGTCCTCTTCCTGTTTTTGTATGACCCATGAACTAAGAGTGGTTTCTACATTTTAAATAGTTGGGAAAAATCAAAAGAAGAATGAGGTTTTGTGACATGTGAAAATTACACGAAATTCAAGTTTTAGTGTCCATAAGTAAAGCTTTATTGGCACACAGCCATGTCCATTTGTTTCATTGTCTATGGCTGCTTTCACAAAGCAAAGGCAAAGTTAAGTGGTTGCAATGGAGATTTTATGGACCAGAAAACCTAAAATGTTTACTATCTGACCCTTTACAGGAAAAGTTTGCCATCCCTGGCCTATGTGTACTGAATATGTGAATGTGGCTAATGTTTCTGTTGTTCTCTGCCTTTTCACACCAAAGCTGCTGAAGACAATATGTCACTGACCCCTGTTGTTGGTCTCCCAGTATTAAGCATTCACTGCTCTGGATGCTTAGTCAATATATCAGCACATTTAAGTTCTAATTTGGTATCTCAGGCTCTGCTTGGCACTATGGATATAAAAGTCCCTGGCCACTGAGGATTTAAAATCTGGTTGCGGAAGCAAGATATAACTAAGAAAAGCTCTCAAAAAGCAGTAGAGTGATACTTACACATGCCTTTGTGAAGAACTCTTAGAATAGATGATGTTAAGTCAGCATGTAAGTACTGTTATCATGGCACAGACAAATGAGTACATATTTAATTACAAATCTGTTTTATATGTGATTATGGAATAAAAAACTCAGAGATCATCAAGTGCCATTTCCTTAACTTAAAGAAGAGGAAACTGGAGCCTAGGTAGGGTCTACAGCTAGTTAGCTGAGAATCAAGACTAGACCTAGGTCTTGGGATCCCCAAGTCAGTGGTGATTTTTATATTTAACTGTTGCACTTAACATTCTCAGGTCTTTTTAATGCATAAGTAAAGAATGCTTAAAATTAAATATTAATTATATTTGTATTCATCTTGTAATACATTTATTCCTTAAATCATCTTTTAACCTTCAATTTTTACCTCTGTTGACAATCTAGGAAAGAAATGATGCCAAATTCTGACTTTTCTGCTTTTCTGTGATGTTTCCAATCATTTAAAGTGGAGGGGGAGAAGAAAAGACAATATTGGAATTCTTAAAAATCTGATCATTTTCTTAAAAAGAAATATGCATTTCCCATATCATGGGAAAACTACTGTAATCTTGTTTTTATATAATTTTCTATTGTTTTAAAATTGTGTTTAAAGCATGTCTCATGACAGAGGCCTGATGCTAGCATGAAATTGCCTAACTCAATTAAAAAACAACCACCAAAGGGAAAAAAAGAAAACTTGAAAAGCTTAAAGTTGACCTCTAGTTGTTCTACTTATATGTAGACAGCATAAAGAAATAAGTGAGTTACATAGACATGTTATTATCACAGTAAATTCTTCTCACACTGTAAAATAAATTTCTGTAAGTGCCAAAATTTGCATTTTCCCCCTATTTCTTTTCTATGTAACCTTTAGCTATCACCACTGGCCAGTTGGCCTGAGTACAATACAAAAAAAAAAAAAAAAAAAGAAGAAGAAGAAGAAGAAAAGAAGAAAAAAAGAAAGCAGGCCAACTAGCTCAGTTGATTAGAGCATGGTGATGATAACACCAGGGTCCAAGGTTCAATCCCTGTATCGGCCAGCAAAATAAATAAATAAATAAATATAACAACAACAACAATAATGATAATACAATAATACCAGAAAGAAAAGGTAATAAGGAAATGAAGTTTAAGAAAATGTACCTTAGGAACATTTTGGCTCTCTCCTTCCCATAAAATTTCATCTGTTATCAATCACTGCTTAACTAAATGTCAGCTCTAACTCCAGCAATTTATTGGGGCTAAGAATCTTGGCCTAGTTTAAAGATCCCAGAGGCTCTGATGTACCAACATTGGCAGTATTCACTGCTGCAGGCGTCAGCTGAGATCACTGACTTACTCACTTTGAGGTTACCCAGAGCTCACTTCTCTGATTCTAAATCGCTGAGATAATTAGAGACACTGAATGCTGACCCCACGGTCCTGAATAGGTAGTTCTGAACTCCTCTTTAAAGGAACGGGGATGTGTATAGTTTTGAGGGCAGCAGATCAAATCTTTAAGGGAGGTGGTATAGGATTTTCCCCTTTTGATAATGGCAAACTAGCTTGTTGCTGACCAACTATCCTGAAATCAAAAGTTAGAAAAATCTCTTTGAAAACATCAGAGAAATACCAGGGCAGTAAGGATTTGAGGGGCTAAAATCCCAAAGAGAAAGGAAGGGCAAAGAGACAAAGCTGTTATTCAGCATTATTTTCCTCTTAAGGCATTTACCAAATTTCAAGCAGTAGCAGAGAAACTGAGAGGAGAGCAGAGCTCCCAGCAGTGTTAGGACAAAGGCGGACAATAAATAGAGTCCACAGTCCACCAAGGAGAGGAGCCCAGCTTACCACCCTAAGTTTTTAGTTGAGATGCTCAAAGAGGTAAGCCCCAGTGGTAAGGGAAAACTAGGAATAGACCAGCTCTCACAAAGACCAAATCCCATCCTCTGATCTGCTCAATTCCTGATTGGGTCAGATATACTAGTAGCTCATAACTGCCTGTGAGAAACAAAAGCTAATCTTTTCTAGAAGATAATACCATCCAGAGCCTCAAATTACTTACAATTGTTTACATACAAAATCAAATGTTCAAACAAAAATTACCTGGCATACCAGGAGACCAAACAGACTGGCAAAAAACCAAGAGATATAATAGAAACAGATTTATAGAGGTTCCACATGTTAGAGTTACCAGAGAGGGACTTAAAAATAATTGGGACTAATTTGAGAAGGTAGATCACAAGATGGAACCAAATGGAAATTCTATAATTGCAACACACAATTAAGAATTAAATGGAAGCTTCAGAAGCAGACTAGACACAGCTGAAGAGAGGATTAGTGAACTGAAAATGGGCAGACTGAAACACAGTGAGAAAAAAGGATAAAAAGTACAGAAAAGTGAGTAGGAAACGTATGGGACATGGTCAAATGGTGAAATGAATTGTGTTTAAAATACCTATCAGTAACAGAGGCCTGACTCTAGTGTAAAATTGCCTGCCTTAATAAAACAAAACAAAATTAAAAAACCAGAAGGGAAAAACTTAAGATTAAAGTTAACCTGTACTTATTCTATTTATATGTAGACAGAATAAAGAAGGAGAGAAAAGAGAGAATGGAACCAAAACAATATTTGAAGTTGTAACAGTTGAGAACTTTCCAAAACTGACTGAAATGTTTGGGCCACAGATTTAAGAAATGCTATAAATCCCAATCAGGAAAAATACAAAGAAAACCACAACCTAAGTGCATCATAGTAATACTACTGCAAATGACAGATAAAGAGAAAAATCTTAAAATCAGTCCAAGAGAAAAAAATCAATACTGTTAAAGGAGCAACAATAAAACTGACATCTGACTTCAAAGCAGAAGTCAGAGGACAGTGAATGGCAACCTGAAAGTACTGAAAGATAAGAATTGCCAGCCTAGAATTCTATGCCCAGTGAAAATATCTCCCCAAAAGTACATGAAATAAGACATTTTCAGATTTTTTTAAAAAAACCCAAAAACTGAGAATATGTGTCATCATTCAACTTACACTAAATGAAATACTGAAGGGAATTCTTTGGGCAGAAGTAAAGTGATCTCAGATGAAGCCACAGAGATACAGAAAGGAATGGAGAGCAAGAAAAAAGGTAAATAAGGGGGTAAATCTAAATCTAAAGGTAAATGTGTGGGCAAATGCAAAGTGTATACAAACAATGAGAATAATGTCTTGTGGGTTTTAAAATACAGAGAGAATTAAAATATTGAATCACAAAAACAACAAAAAATGGGCAGGAGGGAATTTAAAATGAAGTTAAAATGTCTTATCTGTGCATTGCCCAGGAAGTGGGAGAGTTCTAATTTACATTAGATTCTAATAAGTCAAAGATACATGCTATAAACTCTAGTACAGCCCCTAAAAGAATATTAAGAAGAGCTTTATGATTAACAAACTCATAAATGGGGGAAATAGAACAGTTAAAATATTTAATTAGCTTAAAAGAAGACAAGAAGGGAAGGAAAAAAAGATTGTGAAACAGGTGAGACCAATGAAAGTTAAATAATAAGATGGTAGATTTAAATCCAAATATGAGTAGAATCGAATTTGTCATTCTCTGTGTTTATAGAGCAGAAACCTGTAGCCAAATTACAAATAGCAAATACATTTATGTAAAGTCACTAGTATTATGCATACCCACAAAATACCAACACTGATGAAGATAACACAAAAATCATAATGTGAAGACATCCATGACAAATAGGTTAATAAGTGTCATCAATTGAATGAGTATTTAAGATTACTCAAAGTATAAGAAAGCTTAAAATGCTGTGGAATTTTTACAGCCCATATGGAAGAAACCTGATAGTGGTTTTCTCAAATTTGATAATCCTAAACATTTATACGACATCACCAATAATGAGTTATGAAACTGAAAGAAACTCCTCTAAACTCTCATTAACAAAAAACAATTTTAATCAACCATGCTAGAAGACTGATTTTTCCTTCTAATTTCTCTGTAGAAATGGGTATTACCAAATCATGGTCATTTTAAGAGATGACAAATAAGGGTGAAGTCAAAATATTTAAGAAAACGAGTGTGACAGGGGTGTGGTGTCAGGCAGTTATTTAACTGATATTATTGTTATTATTTTTTGGATTTTGTGAAATTTGTGGAATTTATCCACTTATTTAAATTTGTAATTTATTGTGTTTTCTAAATCTGATGCAGGATTTTTAAATGTTTTAAAATATTCACTTCTCTACCTAATTTTGTATTCCTAATCTTATTTGGTTTTTCTTAAAAAGCACCCCTAAACAGTCCCCATAAAACCTGAATAAATTCTTGTCATCTAGGGTTAGAACCGTTGTTCTGCTGCAGCGACTTTGTTAACCATGAAAGGAAATAAACTCACAGACCATAATCCAGTATTCCAGGTTCACCCGGTAGGACCTACCAGAATTCATTCATTCCTTTATTCCTTTCTCCATACATCCATTCATTCACCAATTCAGCAAACATTTCAAGCACCTACTACAGGTTAGGCACTGTTCTAGTGTCAGAACAGATAACCTCCCACTTTTTTGGAGCTTATATTCTAGTGGTGGAAGACAAACAGTAAACAAATGAACAAAATAATTCTCAAGAAAATAATGCTGAATGATATTTACCCTAGAGAAATGAAGACATACGTCCATACAAAAACTATGCATGAATGTTTATAGCAGCTTTATACATAATGACCCAAAACTGAATACAAGCTTAATGCCCATTAACTAGAGAATGGGTAAACAAACTGGTATATCCATGCAATGGAATACTACTCAGCAATAAAAAGGAATGGATTACTGATACAAGCAACAGCATGAGTTGAAGGAAACCAGACTCAAACAGCTAAATACTATATGATATCATTCATATGACATTTTGGAAAAGATCAGTGGTTGCCAGGAGCTGGGGGTGGAGAAAGAGGATAGACTACAAAGGGGCAAGAGAGAATTTGGGAGGTGATGGAAATGTTCTCTATTTTGATTGTGGTGGTGATGGTTACATGACTCTTACGTTTGTCAGAGTTCATAGAAATATATACCTAAAATTTACTGTATGCAAACTATAACTCAATGAACCTGAAAAAAGGAACTGGATGATGGGATAGTGCTGGTTATTCCTTTAGACTGGGTGTCCAAGGAAGACCTCCTTCAGGAGGTGATGTATAATGTGTACAATGAACCTCTTCAAAACCCCTTGTTCTATTACTGGGAGGCAAAAAAGAGAAATGGAGAGTTTTTTCTTTTATTCTGAAAACCTTCTGGTTTAATTAAGAGAGAATTTCTGCAAACTTCACATGCCATGTAGATTTATATGTGCAAAAATGCAAATTTAGCCTATTGTCAAAGGATGTTATTGACAGGCACAATTCAAAAAACCTCACCAGGGAGCCCTTTTAGGCTATACTCTGTGTTTCATGATAAAGCATGTGCTTTTCTTTTTGCCTTCATGCACATTAAGTTGCCAGAAGTGATACCTAATCACATAAAAGCTTAACACTTTAAAAGATAATATGATCATGTGGTCCTTGTGTTTAATTTTGTTAATATGGTGGATCACATTTATTGATTTGCGTATGTTGAACCAACCTTGCTTCC
>NW_007729601.1:181522-194112 GCF_000696425.1 Galeopterus variegatus
GAGGGAGGTGTCGGTGACGGGCCATAATAATCATATACAGTGTATATTGACAAAATAAAAAAAAAAAATAAAAAAGATAATATGCTAGAGACAAGGTCAAAGTTCTCGTCTCGCCCGTCTCCTCTCCTGCAGCGCTCCAGTTGAAAGAGCCTTGCTGGGAAACCCCACTTGCACAGCGCTTGCTTGCCCTCTGACCAGTCCCAGAGGCTGCTAGCAGCAGTGGCAGTTCTGTTGATGCTGGGAGACATGAGTTGAGTTTCCTTCCAGAGAGGCAGCATATGCTTCAGAAAAATCAAACTATAGAGAAGTTATAAACTGGTAGCTCAAGTAAACTGCTCCAACAGAGGCACTTTCTTGTAAAGAATTTCTGAAAGGATGCTTTACAAGAAATTAAATTAAGTGTTCTCTTTTGAGAAAGAGAAGGGAATCAGTGAAGCTGGGCCTCTAAAACAGTATAGGAGCCTTTGGAATCACTGGGATGACCTCCTTAGAAGTGGACCACACTGGAGTCACTCAGGGTATCTTCCTTCAGAGCAGCAGCATTTGGAGCCAGTAGTTCCCACTGTCTAGAGAACAGAAATGGAATCAGGCTGTATTTTGATGGTTTCTGAAGAAAAGTTCCCCTGAAGGAACTGGGACTCGGAATGAGGCGAGCAGGATTCTAGTGTGACTCTACTCTGAATTTGTTATGACAAAGTTAAATTCCATCACATCTTTAGTCTCTGTGTCAAACAAAGGTTTAAACTTTCAGATGACTTTTACTTCTAGCTGCTGGACTTTATCATTTTGTCACTCTCAAACATCACCCAAGCGGTAGTTATTGTCCTCTTACTAGATGTAGATGGGCCTGGGTGTTGTAGAAGACATGGACCCTATAGAACAAACTATCCTGACCCTTTTCCTGTTGAGGGTCCAATTTAGATCTTAAATTCCATTTACTTAATACTGAGGCACCTAACAGAGATGGACATCCAGTAGGAAGGATCTATGTAAAAAATATATCCATCTATCCAACCGTTCACTCATCTATCCATCCATCTGTCCACCTATCTACTCATCCACTCATTCATCCATCCATCCATCCACCCAACCCACCCACCCACTCATCTAGCCATCCAGCCATCTACCCATCCATCCACCAATCTTTCCATCTATTCATCTAGGCATTCATCTGTTTATCCCTTGGATCTATTTATGGACTCACAAAGAATAGCTTTTCTTTCATTTACCTGGGTAATAAGAGTTTTGTAAAGAGGAAACAGCTAAGAAGCAGGTGACTACCTGATGCATATTTAAGAGTATGCTTTCGGATGAATCCCAAAACTGGGGAAAAATAATAATAATGAGGGGAGTAGTATGCAGTAATTAAACAATTTTAATTTATCAAGATTTATTGGTCACCCACTTGGCACAAGGAAACTTGTGGGGCTTTGTGAAAGATGTAGGAATATACAAGAAATCTGTGCTCTCCACATTCTTAATAATCTACCTAAAAATTTAAAGCAATGAATATATGAGAGGCTAAAAAAAAAAAAAAAAAGATGAACAAGTGAACTACTTCAAAACAGCAAGATAAAAGATGTCACAAGATAATTCATATCTCAGATAATAAGTCTCATGTTTCGAAGAGGGTCAGGAAGTTTGGGCTAGAATGGCCCAACTTACAGCTTTAAGGAAGAGGCTTGAACCAGATTTTGAATGACAGGCAAGATGTAAAGGTGAAAATCACAAGATTTTAGGACTTGGAGAAACCACAGAAATAATCTACCTCAATTCCATTTTATAGATGATTAAACTAAGCTCAGAGAGTTAAGTGACTTGGTCCAACTCACTCATATGGGTAGTAATGGCAGAAAAATGTCTAAAATGCAGGCCTATGGATACCCATTCCAAGCCCATATCCCACGTGGGATGAGGAAAAAGCATTCTGGAGAGTGGGTGGGACACAGCATAAGCAAGGATACAGAGCCAGGAATGAACGGGTCATTGTAACCACCGTGTATTAGGATGTCAGTGTGTGTGTAAGGGCAGAAAGCATGGGAGGAAAGGGTGGGCAGAAACCAGTATTGAAGGGGCTTGAATGCAAACCTGCAATTGGTCAGTCATGTGAATCTCCAGAATTCTGTTGTCTGTGACTTCCTTTGACACAGTGACAGGGTTATAAGCTTTTCTAGAAAAATGTTATTTTTTTCATATTGACAGACTCAGGTTTACCTGGGGAAGGGGAAGACCACAGAAGGGAGGTTGGGATGAGGATGGGGCTAGGAATCTGTATGTTTTTAAAGCTTCCCTGTGATTCTGATGATCATCCAGTTTGGAGGGTCTTCTGGTTCACCCTTTTACTAATCTATCAGATACAGACCACCACTTTGGAAAATTGTTTGACAATATTTACTAAATACATGCCCACTGTGACCTAGCAATTTCACTCCCAGACATATATGCAAGAGAAATGAACACTTATGTTCCCCAAAAGGCATGAATAAGAATGTTCAGAGCAGGTCATTATCAAACCCAAACTGGAAACAACCCAATGTCCATCAGTATTAGAATGGATAAATAAACCGAGGTATGTGCATACAATAGAATACTGTAATAACGAATCACTGTTAAGTGCACCAACATGGATAAATATCACAGAAACAATGATAAGCATAAGAAGACAAACATAAAGGAGTACTTACTATATGATTCCATTTATATGAAGTTAAAGAACTGGCAGAAATAATTTATGGTGACTAAAATCAGAATAGTGATTGCCTCTGTATTGGAGTATAACTAGGAAAGGGCATAATAGAAATGCTGGGAGTGCTGGGACTGTTCTTTATCTCCATCTGGGTGGTGGTCATGCAGTTACATAGGTGTATGTCAAAATATATTGAGACGTTTCTTGTTCAGTTTACTGTGTATATAGATCACATCTATATTTTTCTGTTGAGAAAAGAATATAGAGAATGTAAATTGGTTCTGGCAACCTCATGAGGTTGTTATAAGAATCTCATAGCTTTTTAAAAAATTGGATAAATATAAGAGTACAGTCTTACATTATTTATCTCAATACCTATTGTTGAAATTGGTTAGATGTAGTATCTGTAATTCAAGTCATCCATCAGCTCTTTTAAGCCTTAGCAAAACACAGAAACTTAGCTTCTGGTAATTTCTGAACTTGGGAAGGACATACAGTAACTATAAACTTACCGAGGACACACTGGAGCTGCCAAAGGGTACAAGCCAGCTTTTGAAAGAGCTTTCCCTTTCTGCTGATGGTGAACCTGTCTGCAATGAAACTCCAGAGAAGAGTTCCCTGCAGCTGCATGTTTACATTCCATGCCCTTGCTTTCCTCTGTTTCCTTCCCCAAGAAGACAGTAAACACCATCTGTACCACCGCACTCACCAAACCGGAAACCAAAATCTCTTCTTCCCATCCAGAAAATTACCCTCATCCTGAAGTGCCCTTGGCCATTGGTAACGAGCCACAGACCTTCTGCCAGCTCCAAAGTTTGCCGGCCCTGAATCAACCCATGAAACTGTCTGTGGTCATTTCATACCTGATGGGCAAATGTACAGGGTAACAGCAAGCTGCAGGTGAGTGGAGGGAATGGACAAGCCTGCCCAGTTGTTGCAATGCTCAACCCTCATTTCTGGACCATTACTTTTCAGTCTTTGAAAATATCATGTGTGCTGAGCAGTGTACTTTGGCAGCTAAGTACAAACACATGTCTACAAATTCTGATAACACTATCTTTATTTGTCCATTGCTCAACAAAACCAGATCACCTGGGGACTGGTTGCTCCTCTACAAAATGAGAATCCAGCACCACGTGTATTAAAATGTGGGACATTTTCTTCTGAGCATAAACTTTCAAGAGCTGCTTCTATGCCTTTTCCAGTACACTCTCAAATCCTTATGTATCTTTAACACATCACACACAGTTGATTTTAAGATAAAAATTCATAGTCTCTGGTTCATTGCACCAGTTTTTCTTAATTTGGCCATATGGTCTATGCTGTGTCTGAAAAGTCTATTCATTAACATGTCCAAGCTCCAGAGCCCAGAAGTACATTAGATATGTTCAGTAATTCATATGAGCAACCTACAGATATTTCCTGACATTAATCCAGGCAAGTGGTTTTTACATGATAGACAAGTGATAAATATTCAAAGAATGAATATGAATTTTTAAGAACTGAATAAATGTAAACTGTTACAATGTGCTCACACAAGAAATGCAGTTCACAAATATGTATATTTTCCAGAATAAAACACGTACTGGACTCCTTTTCCTTTCCCCTCAAAATCCCCAAAAGCATCGTATATGGACACACATCAGTAAAGATATTAAAATTAGAAGTCAACCTTGAACAGAGCTTTCTCCAGAAAAGGAAAATCCAAATAATGCTTGATTTCATCTAAGAGAGAGTTAGAAAAACCAGCACACGACTGTTCAGTCACAGAGAGCCAAAACAAAATCACATGTGAGAAAAGTTAAACTGTTTGAGGCAAATGAATTTCAAAGAAGTGAGGCTTATTTTCTCCTCTTGGTTATTTCTGAAAGAATATTTCGGAGAAGAAATGCAGCGGGACTTTTCTGTTCTCAGAAGCTTTTCAATTGCTTCTAAGAAACATTTGCCCATGGTTTAAACTCTATTGGGTGCTGTCTTTCTCACAGATCAATTAATTTTGCAGGGAAGGAGAAGTTAGGAAAAGGCAATGTTAAATTGATTCATCTCCAGAAAATGCGCCTTGGTCTTATGCTCAGAGATTTTTCTTTTTATTTGTCTCCTTCCATCTTTGCCATTCACTCACTTTTCTTTCTTAAACCGATATGTCAAACTCTGCAAGTAATCACCAGAGCAAAACATGCCTGGAAGGGAACCTAAGTTTGACTAAAATTTCCCTTTGTGCAAACAGCTCTGTCTGTCCCAACAAGGCAGTTCATTTACCGAGGCACCTACCACCCTCAGAGAGAATGTAACTTTCAGCCAGTACTTACCTGTCTGCCGAGAGCGCCGTGAGCGTGAAGACAGACACCCCCACCGAGGTAAGCTGTATAAAGGGGATCAGTTTACAGCCAATCCTGCCAAACAGCCATCTGTCGGCCAGGTACCTGCTGGCATCCACGGGAGCACATGTTATCAGGAGGAGCAGGTCTCCCAAAGCCAGACTGGAGATGAACAGGTTCGGCACGTTTCTCATGGACTTGACCGTACAGAAGATCTTGATCAAAGTGATGTTGCCAATGAGGCCTATCAGAATGATAACCCCATAAATTGCAGGGATGACATAGAGGATCCCCGGTTGGAACCAGTCATCATTCATGGGGAGATCCGCACTGTGATTGGAGATGTTGTAGTACACGGTATAGTCCATTTCCAAGTTCAGAAGGAAACAATCACTTAGAGCTATGTCTAGATTTTTTTCCCCACCAAAAAGTGCCCTTAGATGCTGTTTCTCAACTTATGATGTTGCAACTGGGTGAAGATGAGGATGAGATCTATGCTGGGCTCCTTATCTTCTTCAATAAAAGTACTCTGAGTACATATACACTATGGCATTTAAAACTGTCACTATTTTGACTCTGGTACTGCCCTGGCCTTCACATGACAAATGCAATACATCTATAAATTCCATAAATTAACAACAATAAAAACTCAGCCCCCAAAAGGCTTAGAATTAAACCCACTCTGCATCAGCTCTTTCTACCTTCACCCTAGTCTGAGTTTCCCTGGCTGCAGTTTACTAAGAACTTTTGGCCTGCTATTTTCACACAGAATTTCCTGTCTTTCCTGATATTTAGAACCTGAAGGTTTAAAGTGGGTAGAAAAAAACTGCACTGAGAAATCCTCAAATCCTATAGGCAGGACGCTTTGCACGTCACTGGCTTCATCAGCAGACGGAGGTTCTGCTAAGCTGAGGCTCTGAAGAGGAACCAGGGCTACTTATAGACAGAGAATGCCAGCCCCCTGCTGGACACTTCAATCACTGCCCAGTCGCCTGTTTTCTCCAAACGAGAATCAACCAGCAGATCGCAGTTCCTACGGGGTTTAACAGAAATCTTTGGCTTCTCATTTAAGCACACAGCACCTATGGTAAGTATTTAATAAATGTTGCTAGCACTCTGCAAAGACACCGGAAATCTTTCTGATAATATCCCCATGAATCCAGATGGGACTCAAATCTCATTTTCTCATCATTTCTAATACATTGTAATGACATGTTAAAGTTCCTATAAAATGAGGTCTGTCTCTGAATTAAATGCACACAGATGCACAGGGTGCCCGTGTGTGAGCTGTCCCACTCAGTCTTTCCACTATGTCTTTGAACAAGGACAGCTACTGGGAACACACATGCACAGGACTCACACCTTAAACCTTCAGCAACTGACATCTGGAAAAACCAGAAGCACAACGCACACGTGCTCTTTCCTGTAGGCTTGCCTAGACATTCCTGTTCCCTTTACTAGTGAGAAATTAAATCGGGAGCCAGCTGCATTCTTAACTCTTAAAGATCAATGGTCTTTTCTAGAAAAATGGGTCTCTTCTTATCTGATCTAAAAATTACATAAATTGGCATTTTGATGCAGCTATTTGCAATTTTTAATTGAATGTTTGCCATGTTTTATAGTAAATTTCTTCTTAAGCCTTGAGTGGGAAATCAACTATAAAAGAGTTACAAATAGAATACGAAGAAATTAGACAGTAGAAAGAAATAAGTTATAGTCGAAGGACTGCTAGGAAAGGCTTCACTGAGGAAATACTATTAGAATCAGGCTTAGACCTTTAGCCAACAATTTATAAATACTATATAAGGGTGTATCTTCAAGACTTATGTGGGGCCAGCTCTTCCAGGTATATGACAGGAAGCAAGTTAGTAACAGGCATTGCTACGGAAGGTCTCGTTTTTCAGGACCCATAAGGAATAAATAAACTTGGGTCTACCACCATGCCAGGACCGACCAAGAACGCCTCCAAGTGTGTAGTCATGGACACTTCCAGTGGCAGGTTACAACACTTAGGTGGCTGCCATGCTCCTTCCATCCATGTGAAAGGCTCCATGCTCCTCTCAGCCAATAGTAAGGAGACTGATGCAGCATGCCTGGAGGTGGAAGAGCTTTTCAGTGGAGATCGGTGTCACCAGTAACAGGTAAATAACCATGAGCCTAGTAGTGCTCATTCATTGCTAGTTGTATAGCTTAATGAGGCAGTATGTGGGCTCTGTGCTTCAATCCTGGCTCCCTCATTTATTACCTTGGAAAGTTACTATCTTCAGCTTCAGGTTTCTCATCTGTAAAGTTGGGATAATTTGTGAAATTAATTAAAATGATCCATGTTAAGACTGCATAGTATTTGGCACATAGTAAGTGCTCAATTAATATTAGCTGCTGCTATTATTATTATTATTATTTTGGGATTGAGGGGGAAAGACTTTGGAAAAGCCTAGTAAGGTCAGAAGAGTGATTGACCTCAGATCAACAGGCAAGGGGTTCCATTCATATGAGTGAATCAACAACTCCTGTATTCATTTGAAAGAAATTTATAGAACATCTACCAGTTGCCAGGCACTGTGCAAGAGGCTGAGCAAAATAACGTAAAGATACGTATGCTTGTGTCTCTTTAAACCCCATCTCCTCTCTAGAATGAAGCAACTATCTTTTCTCCAGAAAAGATGATATGTGATCTTAAAGGTTGAGTAAGTGTTTGGCAGGGCCTTTTGAACAGAGAAAATAGTATGTGCCTAGGATAGAGATATAAAAGAAAGAGCACAATGTTGAGAAGGGGGACAGCTACAAGTCCAGAAATGTCATCCAGATTGAAAGAGAGGGGGTGGAGAAAGAGCCATGTGAAATGCAGCTAGGGGCAGGTTTGGGTGACATTGTGATGGATCTTGAATTCCTGCTAAGAAGTTTGGTCTAGTGGGCATATTTTTGATTCACAAAGTGGACTTCTGGATCTTGTTCCCCTTCATTTCTTTAGACACCCCTGTGTGCTGAGTCAGCCTCACTTCTTAAATCCAACTGGGTGGTTAGCATTCCTTCCCATGTAAGTTAAGCGGATTCTGATAGATACTGATTTCTCACAGCTGGTGTTAGCATTATGTGTTCCACAGCACCACACAATGTTCTAATAGCATTTTAGGAGTGAAGGTATATTGAGGTTTGACACCTACTATTTTCTGGGATCAAAGATGTTTTAAAAAGCTAATTAGAGAATTTTGATGTCATTTCAATTAATTAGCTATAATGACTCAATTCCTACCATTATGTGTCACCTTCTGGCAGAACACCAAACATACTCAGACATTTGCTTAGCTTTTTATTTAGTGGTGAGCATGGGATGCCTTTGACTTATGAAAATGGTGTAGAACAAACATAATACAAAATTCCTGTCCTCAGAGACTCCAGTCTCTGAATAGAATTGGAGTGTGACTCAGCATCCTTTCTCATGTGTTGGGGCAGCAGTGTCCTTTCTACTTCTGTTTCAGTCAATAGGGTCACATTTTCCATTCTTCTAGAAAAGTGGATTTTCTGGGGACTTTAATATGAAGGGGGAAGTGACTTGGCAAAATTTGGGAGGATGGATGGATTCAATGGGACCAAAGAAAGTGGAGAAAAAGTCTCTTCCCACCAGGTGTATGCATGGTACTGTGAGTTCCAGTAGCTGGCATTCTTGGTAAAGCAACAATGCGTAAATGCAGACCAGATAAATTAATTATAGAGTGGGGAGAATTTGTAGGTGGGACCAGAGAAAAGAGAAGGGGATGCTCTGGGCCTGTTTGAGGTTCAGTCTGCCTGGAACAAAAAGGTCTGAAGAGGAGTAAAAAATGAAAAATAAAGGAGATTGGATCTGCTGGGGAAGACTTTGCAATTAAGTTTTCAGCTCGGACTTTAGCCTGTAAGACACTGGTTCTTAAAAAATCATCAAGGTTGCCTGGGATACTTCTTAAAAATACAGATTCTGAGACTCTCACCCAGACTTACTGAATTGAAATCTCCAAAGACAGAACCCAAGAATCAGTGGTTTTCATGAGGTCCCCAGCAGATCCCAGCATTCTGCTATGCTGGGGACCAGTAATGCAGGCAGCATGCAATCCAGAGATCATGACAACACGACAGTACTTACTCTTGCTCTTCTGCAGAGGGAGAGGGAAAGCAAGGAAGCACATTTAGGAGATGGTTGCTATGGGCCCTTGCTACCCAAAATGTGGTCCTTGAGCCAGCAGCCCAGCAGCATGGATGTGACCTGAGAGCTTGTTAGAAATGCAGAATCTCAGGCACTCTCCCAGACCTCCTGATAATTTGCATTTTAACAAAAGCCCCAGGGAATTTATGTGCACACATTAAAGTCTGAGATGTGCTGATCTAGGCATTAGGGAGATCTGGCAGCAAAGGTTAAGAAACCAGGACAGGAACTGGGAACAGATGGGAGACTGGAATCTCAAGTTCAGAATGGAGCCAGCAACTGAACCTGAACTGAGAACCACTGAATTGGGGCTTTTTGCTGTCCCTGATAATGGCTGGGAATCATTTCAGACTACATGGCAGGTAAGCTGTTTTTGCCAAAATACAGGGGCAAGAATCCCATCACAAATGTAGAGAATGTAGGCGATGGAGAAGCCCAAGATGGTGATTTTTTTATTTTTTAATTTTTTTATGCTGGTGACTCAGAGAATAAAGAGCAAGGGCAAGAGGGAAGACACTCTGAAGAGAAATGCTGAATCTGGTTTTAGGAATATTGAGTTCGCTACGTAAACAAGGAAATGTAAGGAAGTCAACGGAAATGAGAGGTGAAGTCTAAAGGCAGAGAGGTAAATAATTAAGAGGACTGGCTGACAACTGGACACCGAATGCCATGTGGAGTAAATGTACAGTGAAAGATTCACAGAGACTCGAGTAAAGTTAGGCTTTGAGGAGACGGTCATGTGGTAAAAGTCAGTGGGGACTGAGCAAGATTTCAATATTAGATTTGTGACAGCACCGTGGAGAAGCTGCTAGAAAAATTGCAGCAATCCTTGCTTGAGAAGAATCAGAGATGTCAAATTTTAGTGCTGTGGCAGGAACAAAGGAGGCAGATGACTATATCCAGATCCTGTAATGCTGGGATCCGTTCAAGTTCCCTTTTCTTTCTCAACATCCTGTGACTTTCCATGGGGCTTGGAAACTTAGGTGAAAGGTGGGGGGAGTCTTCTGGAAGAAAGAATCAAGTTTCGTTTTGAGCCACATGAAGCTGCAGAAGTAAATGTAGATGCCCAGAGAAAGTCTAGAGAGGATGACCAAATTCTCAGGCAGACCCGAGGCAAAGAGCACACCTGGTGTGGTGGTTTGAAAATACGTTCACCAGTTCTTGGGACTCTTTGCTTCAAGAGATGGAGATTAACTTCACTCGCCTTAGGTATAAGCTGTATCTAGTGACTGGCTTCTAACAAAAAGAATAAGGCAGCAAGGACAGTGTGTGACTTCCAAGACTAGATGATAAAGGGCATTGTAGCTTCCTCCTTGCACTATCTCCTTGGATCACTTGCTCTAAAGGAAGTCATCTGCCTTGTAGTGAGAATACTCAAGTGATTCTATGGACATGTCCCCATGGTGAGGAGCTGAGACCTCCTGTCCACAGCTATGTATGTGAGTCACTCTGGAAATGGCTCCTCCAGCACCAGTCAAGCCTTTAGATGACTGCAACCCCAGCTGACATCCTGACTGCAGCTTCATGAGAGACCCTGAGACAGAACCACCAGCCAAGCCACTCTCAAATTCCTGACCCACAAAGACTGTGAGTTAATAGATGTTTGTTATTTTAACTCAATGTTTTATGGTAATTTGTTATGCAGCAATAGAGAACACCTGTTCAGTACAATGGATTGTGAAGAGGAGGAAAGGAAAACCACCAAGAAGACAAAAGAAAATAGAAAAGAAAGAACAGAAAATCCAACTGCTATAAACCTGAGTTGAGCCTTGAGTGGTCAGGCAGGGTACAAGGGAAAGGAAAGTATGGTCAAACCCAGAAAAGTTACGCAGACTGAAATCCATTTGTCATCCAGTAACACCAAAGTTTCTTATCTGGATAGAACATATGTATTTTTAAAATATTACAAATGAGCTGAATTTCCTTGCTCAGCCACCATAAACCCGGAAATCCAAAATTTATATTCCATTTCCACATCTGCTCAGTGAGCTTTGACAAATCAAATCTATTCAATGAGCATTACTTGTCACTGAACTGTTCTGTGCTGTGGATTCTCCATCCATAAAATACAGAGACATTTTCCCTTGCCTATGCCCCTGGACAACTTGAGGTATTAGCACCACCCCATAGCAATGAAGCCAACCAAGAGAGGCACCATCCCTCTACCTTGAGCCATCTCTTTCCAGCTCTTTTTTCCTCTCTCCTAGAAGAGTCCAATCAGCACAGCCTCAGATCCCCTGAAACACATCCCTGTATTATTTCCACCTCCAATAACAGATGCCTGACAAGACAACATCTTGCTGGGATGAATTCTTTTTTAAACATTTTATTTTGAAATAACTTTGTTTACAGAAAAGTTGCAAAGAAAGTACAAAGTGTTCCCATATACTTGTACTCTTTGCCTAGCTTCCTCTTTTGTTAACATCTTACAAAACTAGGAAATTAGCATTGGTACAATACTATTATGTAAACTACTGACTTACAGATATCACCAGTCTTCCCACTACTGTCATTTTCTGTTCCAGGGCCCAATGCAAGATACCACACTGCATTTAATCATCATGAGTCCATAGTCTCCTCCTAACTGAGACAGTTTCTCAGGCTTTCCTGTTTTTCATGACCTTGACACTTTTGAAGAGTACTGGTGAGGTATTTTGTAGTATGTCCCTCAGTTTGGGTTTGCCTGATATCTTTTCATGATTAGACTGAGGATATGGATTTTGGGGAAAAAAACCATAGAGGTGAGGTGCCCTTCTCATCACATCCTATCAGGGAGTATGTATTAGTTGCTACTGTAACAAGTTACCACAAATTAAGTGGCTTAAAACCACAGGAATTTATTTGCTTGCAATTCTAGAGGCCAGAAGTCTGATGAGCTTTACAGGGCTAAATTCGAGGTGTTAGCGGGGCTGGTTCCTTCTGGGGGCTCTAGGGAGAATTGTTCCTTGCTTCCTCCAGCTTCTAGTGGTCCCTAGAGGTCCTTGACTTGCAGCTACATCACTCCAATCTCTTTTTCTGTCTTCACATTGCCTTTTGTTCTGGAGTCAAATCTCCCCCTGCTTTTCACTTATAAGAACTCTTCTGATGCATTGAGCTCAGTACAATGCATTAGACAGTCCAGAATAATCTCCCCACCTCAAGATCATTAATTTAATTGTCTTTAAAGTCCCTTTTGCCACGTAAGGGAACATATTCACAGGTTCCAGAGATTGGGACCTGGATATATTTGGAAAGCACTATTAGCCTACCACAGGGAACATGATATCCATGTGATTTATTAGTGGTTACATTAACCTTGATCACTTGGTTACAGAAGTGTTGGTAGGATTCTCCACTGCAAAGTTACTATTTGGGATAATAGATTCCTTTTTTTTTTTTTTTTTTTTTTTTTTTTTTCGTGTCCGGCAAC
>NW_007729601.1:195112-216376 GCF_000696425.1 Galeopterus variegatus
GGGAGCGCCACCGCACTCCCAAGCGGCGCACTGTAGCAGTGCGCCACCGGGCCGGCCCTAGATTCCTTTTAATTACTAGAAATATGATTTTACTCACACCTAAATAAGTAATAATGTTTGCATTATGTAGCCATTCAACACCACTTATATTAACTGACACTCCCTGACAGACTCAGTTCTAGGTCCTAGAAATACAAAAAAAATAGCAAGCAGTGGGTTTCTGCCCTCAAGGAACTAACTGGCTAGCTAGGACAACATTTTCTTCTTCTTTTTTTTTTTTTTGTCCTTGTTTTCCCATGATGTTTGTCTTCTTTTCTTTTTCTTTCTTTTTTTTTTTTTTAACTGAAGCATAATTGATTATATTTTTGGAATACAGTGTTGACTATCATTATTTGTGTACAATATGTGGTGATCAAATCAATATTATTAGCATATTTATCATTACAAATTGTGATTATTCTTGTGCCCCTGACCCAATTTCTTCCTAATCCCCCTTCCCTCCCCTTTCCCACCTCTAGTAACAATAGATTTGTTGTCTCCTAAAAGTTCAACATATTAGTGTGGTCTTCCTTCCTTCCTTCCTTCTTTCCTTCCTTCCTTCCTTCCTTCCTTCCTTCCTTCCTTCCTTCCTTCCTTCCTTCCTTCTTTCTTAGCACCCATTTATGAGTGAAGACATTCAATATTTCTCTTTCTCTGTCTGGCTTATTTCACTTAACATAATTTTCTCCAGGTTCATTCATGTTGCTGTGAATGGCAGAATTTCATTCCTTTTTATGGCTGAGTAGTATTGCATTGTGTATATATACTACATTTTCCTCATCCAGTCATATGTTGATGGACATTTAGGTTAGCTCCATATCTTGGCTATAGTAAATAGAGCTGCAATGAACATGGGAGTGCAGGTATCCCTCTGACATGATGATTTCCATTCCTTTGGGTAAACACCCCATAGTGGGATTGCTGGCTCATATGGCAGCTCTATCTATAGTTGTTTGAGGAAACCCCACACTGTTTTCCATAATGGCTGCACTAATTTACAGTCCCACCAATAGTGTAGAAGGGTTCCCGTTTCTCCGCATCCTCACCAGCATTTGTTATTCTCAGTATTTTTAATAATGGGCAGTCTAACTGGGATGAGATATTTCAGTGTGGTTTTGATTTGCACTTCCCTGATAATTAAAGATGTTGAACATTTGTATGTCTTCCTTTGAAAAATGTCTATTCAGCTCCTTTGCTCATTTCTTAATTGGATTCATTGATTTTTAATGGTGAAGTTGTTTGAGTTCCTTGTATATTCTAGATATTAATCCTTTGTCAGATGTGTAGCTTGCAAACATTTTCTCCCATTCTGTATGTTGTCATTTCACTCTGTTGGTTGTTTCCTTTGCTGTGCAGAAGCTTTTTAGTTGGATATAATCCAATTTATTTATTTTTTCTTCTGTTGTGTGCACTCTTGGGGTCTTATTCATAAAGTCTCTGCCCAGTCCTCCTTCCTGGAGTGTTTCCCTTATGATCTCTTTTAGTAGTTTTATGGTTTCAGGTCTTATACTTAAGTCTTTAATCTATTTGGAGTTGATTTTGGTATATGGTAAGAGGTATAGGTCTAGTTTCATTCTTCTGCATGTGGATGTCCAATTTTCCCTGCACCATTTATTGAAGAGGCAGTCTTCTCCCCAGTGTATGTTCTTGTTGCCTTTGTCAAAGATCAGTTGGCTGTAATGTGTGAGTTGATTTTCAGGTTCTCTATTCTGTTCCACTGGTCCAAGTGTCTGTTTTTATGCCAGTACCATGCTGTTTTGGTTACTATAGCGTTGTAGTATAATTTGAAATCAGTTAATGTTATGCCTCTGGCTTTTTTTTTTTTTTTTGCTCAGAATTGATTTGGCTATTTGTGGTCTTTTGTTTCTCCATATGAATGTTAGGATTGCTTTTTCTATTTCTGTGAAGAATGTCATTGGTATTTTGATGGATTTTGCATTGAATCTGTAGACAGCTTTGGATAATATGGACATTTTCACAATGTTCGTTCTTCCAATCCAAGAACATGGAATGTCTTTCCACCTTTCTGTGTCCTTTTAAATTTCTTTCAGTAGTGTTTTATAGTTCTTAGTGTAGAGATGTTTCACCTCCTTGGTTAAATCAATTCCTACATATCTTATTTTTTTGGTGGCTACTGTAAATGGGCTTGCTTTCTTTTTCTGCTACTTCATTATTGCAGCATAAAAACACTAGTGATTTTTGCGTATTGATTTTGCAACATTACTGAAATGGTTTATCAGCTCTAAGAGTTCTTTGGTAGAGTCTTTAGGTTTTTCTATGTATAGGATCATGTCATCTGCAAACAGGGACAGTTTGACTTTGTCTTTTCCAATCTGTATGCCCTTTCTTTCTTTCTCTTGCCTGATTGCTCTTGCTAGTACTTCCAATACTATGCTAAATAGGAGTGATGAGAGTGGGCACCCTTGTCTTGTTCCTGTTCTTAAGGGAAAAACTTTCAGCTTTTCCCCATTTGGGATGATATTGGTGATTGGTTTGTCATATATGGCTATTATTGTGTTGTGATACATCTATACCTAATTTTCTGAAAGCCTTTATCATGAAGGGATATTGAATTTTGTCTGATGCTTTTTCTGTGTCTATTGAGATAATCATATGGGTTTTGTCCTTGTTTTTGTTGATATGATATATCACATTTATTGACTTGAGTATGTTGAACCATCCTTGCTTCCCTGGGATGAATCCCACTTGAACATGGTATATAATTTTTTTGATGTGTTGCTATATTCTGATTGTTAATATTTTGCTGAGGATTTTTCCATCTGTGTTTACAGAGATATTGGTCTGTAGTTTTCTTTTTTTATTGTATCTTTGTCTGGTTTTGGTATCAATGTGATGCTGGCCTCATAGAATGAGTTTGGGAGAGTGTCCTCTGTTTCAATTTTTTGGACTAGGTTGAAGAGAGTTGGTATTAGTTCCTCTTTAAAGGTTTGATAGAATTCAGCAGTAAAGCCATCTGATCCCGGGCTTTTCTTTGTTGGCAGACTGCTGATAACTGCTTCAATCTCATTGCTCATTATTGGTCCTTTCAGATTTTCTATTTCTTTTTGGCTCAGACTTGGTAGTTTGTATGTGTCCAGAAATTTATCTATTTCCTCCAGGTTTTCATATTTGTGGGCATATAGTTGTTCATAATAGTCTCTAATGATTCTTCGTATTTCTGTGGTATCAGTTGTAATGTCTCCTTTTTCATTTCTTATTTTTGTTATTTAGGTCTTCTCTCTTCTTTTTCTGTTCACCTAGCTAATGATTTGTCTACTTTATTTATCTTCTCATAAAACCAACATTTTGTTTCAGTGATCTTTTGTATCATTTTGGGTCTCTATTTCATTTAGTTCTGCTCTGATCTTAATTATTTCTTTCCATCTACCACTCTTAGGATTGGATTGTTCTTATTTTTCTAGTTCTTTAAGATATAGAGTTACGTAGAGGGTTAGAAATCTTGATTCTCAGTTGATTTTTAGAATAGGGTTTTAGGTAATGCATGTATAGGGCAAAAGCCCTCAGTTAAGGGGCAAAAGCCCACAGATAGCATGACAACAGCCCATCTAATCAACTCTAATCACTGTTTTAGTATGAGACTGTATACTTTAATGATTTTAAAGCTAACATGTGGTTGACATACCAGTCCTGTTAAGAGATTTTAAAGAATTGCTGTAGGGAAAAATGTGAAAAAATGTTTGCTAAGGGCAAGCTGTCTGTTGGTGGAAACTTTAGAGACAATTATACTTAGATTTAACCATAAGAATGTAACTTTTGCTTAAATTATTTAAGAAGAGGTTATATTTTAGGTAATGATTGCAGTTTGACCAACTTAGCTTTTCACAAATTGTACTTTGGGATGTCACATTGTTAATTTTACCGATGTTACTAGTTTCCATTGTTTGAGCTATACTTAGCCTTAGATAATTTTTGTCACACTGCCCATGCCTTTGTGTCCTTTTGAAATGATTGAATCAACTGATTTTTCTTGGGAAACTTCCTTGTCTTTACAATAAAAAACAGAAGCTAACTTTGAATCAGGCTGTCCCCAGTTTTCTCCTTCTAACAGAGGAGTTGCTGAGGTGCAGTCCCTTTGGGCTTCTCATTGCATTCATGTTGCTTTGATTAATCCTTTTTTGCATCTCCATTACATAGAGAGAAGTGTAACAGAGTTAGGTCATTTATTTGTAGTCTTTCCATTCTTTTTATGTAAGCATTTATTGCAATAAGTACTCCTCTTAGTACTGCTTTTGCAGTATCCCACAGATTTTGGTATGATGCGTCTTAATTTTCATTAGTTTCAAGAAATGTTTTGATTTCCTGTTTAATTTCTTCTTGGACCCATAGGTCATTCAGGAGCCTGTTGTTTAATTTTCATGTATGTGTATAGTCCAGAGTTTTG
Organism: Galeopterus variegatus; assembly: GCF_000696425.1. NCBI lineage: Eukaryota > Metazoa > Chordata > Mammalia > Dermoptera > Cynocephalidae > Galeopterus > Galeopterus variegatus. Next base: position 199,554 of record NW_007729601.1, read on the forward strand.
CTTGTTATTGATTTCCAGTTTTAATCCATTGTGGTCTGAAAAGATACTTGAAATGATTTTGACTTTTTAAAATTTAGTGAGACTTGATTTGTGACCTAACATGTGGTCGATCCTTGCAAATGTTCCATGTGCTGATGAGAAGAATGTGTATTCTTTAGTTGTTGGATGAAAAGTTCTGTAGATATCTGCCAGGTCCAATTGGTCTAAGATGTAGTTTAAATCCTGTGTTTTTCTATTGATTTGTTGCCTAGATGATCTGTCCAATGCTGAGAGAGGGGTGTTCACGTCCCCCACTATTATCATGTTGGAGTCTATCTCTTTCTTTTGGTCTAATAGTGTTTCTTTTATATATCTGGGTGCTCTGGTGTTGGGTGCATATGTATTTATGATTGTTAAGTCTTCTTGCTGGATAAATCCTTTTATCATTATATAGTGGCCTTCTTTGTCTCTTTTTATGGTTTTTGGTTTAAAGTCTATTTTATCCAGTTTAAGAATAGCTACTCCTGGTCACTTTCAGTTTCCATTTGCATGGTATATCTTTTTCCATCCTTTCACTTTTAGTCTGTGTGTACCTTTACAGGTGAGGTGAGTCTCTTGAAGATACCATATAGCTGGATCTAGCTTTTTAGTCCAATCAGTCAGTCTGTGTCTTTTGAATGGGGAGTTCAATCCATTTACATTTAGGTTGTTATTGACAAGGATTGTCTTACTTCTGGCTTTTTATTGCTTTTTGTTTAGAAGTTTTAAATATCTTTTCTTCCTTTCTTCCCCTTTTATTATTTGTCTTCAATGTTTGCTGGTTTTTTGAGGTGATAAGATTTAGTTTCTTTTTGTTTCTTATTTGCATTTTTGTTTTATCAGTGGGTTTTGCATTTTCTTGTGTATTCATGATGTCATTTTTTGGATAGATGTAAGACAGCCTTGAGAATTTCTTGCAGGGTTGGTCATATGGTGATGAACTCCCACAGTTTTTGTTTGTCTGGGAAATACACTATTTCTTCCTCATTTCTGAAGGATAGCCTTGTTGAGAATAGTATTCTTGGCTGGAAATTTTTTTCTTTTAGTATTTTGGATATATCATCCCATTTTCCTCTGGCCTATAGAGTTTCTGTTGAGAAGTCTGCTGTTAGTCTGATGGGGGCTCCCTTATAGGTGACTTGATGCTTTTCTCTTGCTGCTTTTAGAATTCTTTTTTTGTCTTTGAACTTTGCCACTTTGACTATAATGTGTCTCAGAGAAGATCTTATTGGATTGAATCTGTTTGGGGATCTTTGAGCTTCCTGGATCCGAAGGTCCATGTCTCTCCCTATACCTGGGAAGTTTTCTGTTATTATTTCATTGAATAGGTTTTCAATGACTTTTTCTTTCTCTTTCCCTTCTGGAATACCTATGATTTGGATGTTTCTGTGCTTAAGGGTGCCTACTAGCTCCTTAGATTTTCTTCATTTTTTTTTTTTTGTCTGCCTGGGTTATTTTGAAAAGACCATCTTTGAGATCTGAAATTATTTCTTCTGCTTGCTCTAACCTGCTGTTTAAGCTCTCAGTTGGGTTTTTTATTTTATTGAATGAATTCTTCAGTTCCAGGAGTTCTGCTACATTCTTTTCAAAGGTATTCATCTCTCTGTAAATTTCCTCCTTCATATCCTGGATATTTTTTCTCATTTCATTGTTTTCTCTAATTGAGTCTTCTCTTTTCTCCTTGAGTTTTCTTAAGATTATTACTCCAAATTCCTTTTCAGTCATTTCAAGGGTTTCCTGCTCTATTGGATCTGGTACTTGAGAATTACAGTATTCCTTTGGTGCTGTCATCTTTTCTTGTTTATTCATATTTCTAGTATCCCTGCATTGATGTCTGGTCATCTGGTAGAGCACTTGTTTCTTCTGTTACTCTGGAGTGTGCTTTGAGGAGAAAGACTTCCTCTTCTATTTGCAGGCTCCTCTGCTGACCCTCCTTGTGTCTGCTTGCAGGCTGCCTGCAGGGTGGTCCTGGCTGCTGCTGTTGTGGTGAGCTGTCTTTGTGGTAGCAGTAACTGAGTCAGTGGCTGTGGTGGATCACCTATGCAGAAGCGGTGTTTCTAGCATAGGGAAGCTCTCTTACCTTTTCCTCAGTGGTGGGAGGGCAGCCTGGGGCTTCTGCCTGGGTCTCCAGTCACAGGAGGCTCTCTTGCCTTCTGCTTGGGTGATGGGAGGGCAGACTGGGGCTTTCCACCTGGGTCCCTGGTCACAGGAGGCTCTCTTGCCTCTGCTTGCGTGGTGGGCAACATTTTCAACTTCTGCAAAGAAAGCTATTTTATAAACATAAACAAGCATTCCTTTAAAACAATCTGGAAGCTGCTTCAGCAACCACCTTTTATTGCATAGTGGATTTCAGGTCATTTAAAAATGGAAACTACTGTTCTTATAGTTTCTGAAGTACACTTGAACTTTCTGTGACTATTTTCCAATTTTACATGCTCTCTTGGATTCTCTTCTCACAGGCAAGCCAATAAAAATGCCATCAGGTTTCTCATGAGAAGGTCTGCCTTTTATTTTGTTTCCAGCCCGTTCTATGGAACAAAATAGCCAGGATGCACTTCCAGACTCTGGGTGCTCATGTAACTAAAGTGAATCCAAACCTCACATTTTTTCTTTGGCCTGTACAATAACACACCGTGTTCTTCTCTAAGGAAGATGCTAGAAAAAGGTTCTCATCCTTCCTCATTCTTCTCCATGGATGTATTAGTGTTATTTTAAATTCTGCTTGTGTCCCACAGAAGCCAAATAGACAGCCAGGTGGATATTGAGTAGTACAGGATCTGCAGAAAAGGGTGAGGAGAGAGGATATAATAATAGAGCCAACATTGATTCCAGATGCTGTACGTGTGTTCCCTCATGGAGTCCTTAAAACCCATAGTTTTTTCTCAAAACCCATAGAAAACCTGTAGATTTTTCTTGAAACACCACTATGGCACTTCAAACTCAGAGTGCTTCCATGGGAATTTCCACTCAATATAAAAACTCTGTTATTTTTACTGCTTGAAGGAGGCTCACCTTAAATTAACTCCAAGTCATATATGAAATATGTATCACATATCAGGTTCTTCAAGTCAAACACTCCTGAAGTGGAACAGCTGAGAAATACTCATACACAGGCAATTTGTTACTCACATACTGCAGAATTCAAGTTTCCCCTGGCCTTACCACAATAGATCAGAGGCAGAATCCTATTCAAATTGCTTATTAGCTGCCTGCCTTTGATGAAGTCACTTTTAAACTCTCTATGATTTCATTTTTTTCATATTATAAATGGGATTTAAATGACATTGAGGTTTTCCCTCTATACCTTGCAGAGTTGTTGTGAGATTCAAATGAAATAACAAATATAAAGGCATTTAAAAAGATGAAAAATCCTAAACAATTTAAAGTGACTATGTAATAAATCATTGTTAATTTTTTACATGTGATAATGGTATTGTGGTTCTGTTTTTTAAAGTCTTTATCTTTTAAAGCAGGGGTCAGCACACTTTTTCTTAATGAGCCAAATAGTAAATATTTTAGACTTGTGGACCATAAGGTTTCTGTCTGGGAAGGCAGCCACTAGACAGAAGGTAAATGAATGGGCCTGGCTTGGTTCCAATAAACTTTATTTATAAAACAAGAGGTTGGCCCACAGTCCAGAATTTGCTGACTCTGTTTCAGAGATATTTACTGGAATATTTATGGATGAAATGATTGACAGCCAGGATTTGCTTCAAAATCATATGGAAAGTGGAAAAGTGGCTAGGGGAAAAATGAAACAGGATTGGCCCTGAGTTGGTAATTGTTGAATATAAGTAAAGGGTGTGTAGGTGTTCGTGCTATGCATCTGTCTATTTCTGTATATGTTTTAAATTCTCCACTATAAAAAGCTTTTATGATGTCAAAAATGTAATTTATTATTAACATGATAAATAATGCCTACCAAGTAACTAGTCACATATCTTTGAGGCCTTGGCTGGGTGGTGTGAAAAGGAGCTTCCCCAAAACAGTGGTGGCATCATTCCGGCCACTCAGATGTGAATTCCCTCTGCTTCACATCAATCAATCCAGACAGCCAAGATTGAAGTGCTGTGGAGTGCACATGAATTGAGACGGAATTGGTTTCAAAGTGGCTGGTGGATTGTCAGCCTAGGAAAATGCCTCTTAGGTGCAGTGGGGAATGTACCAGTTTGCTCTTTTTACTGCCTCCCCTCGTTCTCATCCTTCCTCATTCCTCCCCATGAACATATTAGTGTATTTTAAATTCTGCTTATGTCCCACAGAAGCCAAATAGACAGCCAGATAGGTAATGAATAGTATAAGATCTATGGAAAGGGGTGAGGACAGAGGATATAATCATTGAAAAAGCCAACATTGATTACAGATGCTTTACATGTGTTCCCTGATGGAGTCCTTACAACCACCGTATGATATGGGACTATTTACATTCCTTTTACAGATGAGAAAATGCAGCATTGGAAGGGGAAGTAACTTGCCTGCAGTTACAGGGCTAATAAGCGTGTTCTGATCATTGGGTGATTAACCGCTAGACCACACCACCTCTCAGGGAACAAGAAGTAGAACTTGAGAGACAGCAATGCCTTGGAGTTCTCCTGGGAGGTGAAATGAACAAATAGGAAAAAGAAAAAAAAAGTGTGCCAAAACACGAGTAAGTAAAAACTAGGGATAAAGACTTAGGGAGTTGAAAGGCTAGCAGAAAAAAACAAACATGGAGAGTCCGTAAGCTGTGGTTTCTATTTCTTCTTTGACAATGGTGTCTTGTGTTTTTTGTTTCTTGCTTTTTTGCCTCTAGGGAAATAAACAGGATGCTCAGTTCCTGTCTCATGTCTACATTCACATTTCTTTAATATCAAAGTAATTTAAGATGTGGAATAGAGAGAAGCAGAAACTCACTGGTTCCCAACAGTGACAGGACCTCAACCATGCTTCCTCTTTCAATAAACAAGATGAAACATCCTCATGGAAACATGAAGCAAATTATACAACATTTTTTTTAAAACACTGCTAGGCTTCAGGATGAGTCTTAGCAACAATGAACATGCCCCCATTTCTGAGCTCATGGCAAGAAGGCCTCTCGTAGGATTAGGACAAAGTTTGAGGCATTGCTTTCCATTTTCCTCTATGCACCCCACTCCCTGTCCTAACCTCACTTTTGTATCCCTTCACCAACAATGAGATGTCACCTTTCAAAATGAACAGCTAAACTTCTCTGTTGGCATTAGAGAGCCCTCACTATGGTCATCCACTCCTCTTTCCTCATTTGTAAACTCTCCTTCTGATGATTATGATTGACAATAGTCTTTCTCTTTCGATTTTTTTCCATTGGAGTCAATTACCAAAACACGTATTTTTTTTCCTTAATCAAAGTCCTGAAAATGTGGGAACCCCACCTTTGAGAAGAGATTGAACAGACCCCAATTCCCCCTCCCCCCAGGCTGTGAGGATAACTTAAGGGTGAGACCTTGTTATGTCTATAGCAAAGAAAGCCTGGTTGCCAAGCATATAAAAATTAAAAGAGTGGAAAGTTAATAACTCTGAGCAGGTTATAGCAGACCGTGATATTTATGGGCTTCTGAAGCATTTTGTTTGAGATTCAGTGACTTCAAATAGTCAGGGGAGCAGAACTCAATTAATAATTTTTTCTAAACTTTCAATTTAAAAAAATTGTTGAAGTGAAAACAATCAGAACAGGAAAAGGATGAGGAGAGGCTTCTGTTTCTAGGCAATCCAGAAGCAACACAAACTACTCCAGCAGAAAAATGCTTTTTACCTTTTCCTAGAAACTGGGATACATGAAAAGCAGTGCTAAAATGTTTCCTTAGATACTTGTGTAGCTGCTGCCGAGCCTAGCCTAGGTACATCCACCCCTTAAATTCTCCCTCCAAGCTCCATATCTATTCAAGAGTATTTGTGTATAGAAACATGTATATGGGGGAGGGTAGAAGTTAAAATTACCACTTGTGGAGTGTTCACTAGGTGCCACGCACTATTCTAAATGCTTTATACCTCTTAGAGTTTTGAATCCTACTAGGTAAGTACTACTATTATTAGCCCCATTTTAAAGATGAGGAAACCAAGGTTCAAAGAGGTTTTATAATTCACCCAAGATTACACAATTAGTCAATACTAAAGACAAGTTTCCAACTCAGGCAATCTGGCCAGATTCCAAGCTCTTAATACCATTCTAGTTCCATGGGATTTCTGAATAAGAATTCTTGCCATCTGGAGTAGATATTTTTTAGATCTCAAACAGACTCCCATTCCTTCATAGCTGAGAGAACTGAGACCCAAAGAGGTTGAAAGATTGTCACAGTAAACTAATGTTGAGTGGGGGTCAGAAACCAGGTCTCCTGTGAGTTTACCTATTTCTCTTCCTCCACCTCCCATCCAGGATGCTCTCTCAGGAGACATTTCATTAGAGGAACAATGGCAACAATGGAGATGCTCCACTCAGATCTCCCTTCCAGACAAAATGGGTTGTTCAGCTGAAAGGATTGTTATTTGCAGTCCTCTAGCTGTTAAATGCCTTCAAGATCCATCTTAAACTTCCTAGCTGAGGCCATGCTCTTCCTAGGCAGCCCTCAGCCAAAGACTCAGCATGGCGGGAGCACTAGGATCTGGCCATTTCTGCCCAATTGGGAACTCTTCTAATAGTCAGTCTTCGCCCCAGAGCCCCTCATCGGGTTGGTGAAGATTTTGTCAGACCTGCTTCATGGTTCAAGGCTCTCCCTAGCCAACCCTGCTTCGTCCCCCTTTTATCTTTCACCAGCATTATCTGGGCAGCATATCTCTTTCTCACCTAATTCTGCTTCAGCTTCTGCTTTTCAGGAAGGACCCATCTGGCACAGGAACCAAATCTTCTTCTTTGATACTTCTAACATTGAGGGTAGAGGAAAATAATCAAATTTAGAGGCCAATCACTTGAACCATGTCTTTGCTCCTCTCTCTTGTCTTTCTTATATGTGAACTCTCAGTATTAAGATACAGCTTAGTGTTTTCAACAACCTCTTTCATGCAGGTGATTCTCAAGTTAACATCCCCCCTCAAGAAATTTATAAAACAGTTAAAATTTGGTAAATTTAGCCACACAGAAGTGTCTGTTCCTTTCTAGGAAGGCTCTTTTACCGTCCTATAATTTTTCTCCCACGCTGCTTGAAATGCCCTAAAGATTCTTTACCCTTTCCCTTAGCCAGCAAACTTATTGTTTCATGCCAGGCAGAACTGACCCATAGCATCACCACCATTGCCACCACAACCACCACCATCTTCATCACCACTATTGACATCCATTCAATACTACTCAATGTCATGTCTTGGCTTAGAGCTGCACGTGAATTATTTATTTGATCCTTACAACCACACAGTGGTAGTATAATTGCATCCATTTCGCAGATGAGGCAGAGGCACAGAGAAGTTAAGAGTCACATATCTAGAAAGGAATGGGGCTAGCATTCAAACTCCAGAGCCCGTTTCTTAAAGACTATGCTATGAAACATGCTATGCCCCCAAACAGCAGGCCCTTTTCTTTTCTTTTCCTAGACACCTCTTCTTAAGAAGTGAATGATTTTCAATTAAGTCTGATCAACCATAGGCAGGTCTGGTGGTAGAGAGAGTAGGAGGGAAAGACTCTTTAGCTCTACCACTGATAAAGTTAATCCCACAGATTTCCCAGGGCCTTCTTGTCTTCCACTCCCTTTATTTTCCTTTATCCTCAGTCTCCTCTCCTTTCTACTCCCAGATTCCCTGATGTAAAATAAAAAACTGGTTCCTGGGTTCAAACTGTTTATGTTATTAGGGTCTGTCAATTGGGGAGTGGGGGCTAACCTATTCCAGTTTTTCTCTGTTTAAAGCTTTGGTATAGGAACAATGTAATTACTTCCTAATTCTTATTGCTGGGTGGGTCCATGTGTGCATCCCCACATGGTGAGGAGGAAGGAGCATGGATCTGAACTATGTCAAGTTGGTAACAAAAGTGCAATTGTCAATCCTGGTTCCCCCATAGTGCAATTGTCAACCCTGGTTCACACGAGACGTGTGTAAGACATGTGAACTTGAGCAAGATTCACAACCTCTATGTATTTCTATTTTATCATATATAAAATGGGAATAATAATCTTTAACTCACAAGGTAGCTGTGAGAATTAAATGACATATAGTGATACTCAATAAAGAGTAGTTCCCCTTCCCAAGATCATTGTCAAATTTTGCTCTTGATATTCACAGTCAGCACTATTATAGTCTCTGGAACCATATTTGTATAAAATTAGCTATTTCCCATCTTTTATGTGAAGGTTTGATTTTTCTCTATGAGCACACTGCATTTATGTGACTAATAATATAAAATACATATACTGAAAATTATGTCATAATATACTATTTTTGGACAGACAAGTCAGGTTATTTGATAAGTAGGGTGATGTGTAAATTTGACTGGGAGAAATAAATCTTATTGGTGTGTAAGACAAATTTTGTTCTAACACATGATATGACAAAAAGGGATGTTAGATTTCTAATAAGGCATGGAATGGTAAAATGATTGTTAATTGAATGTGACTCTTGGGTAATTTATGCCTACAAGGGGCTAAAATATCAGGGAAAATTAGTTTTTAAACTGCTATTAAATTTATACGCACATCCACTCACTCATCCATGTACTTTTTAGTCTACCCATTCATTTATTATTCACCCACACTCCATCCATGCATCCATCTTCCCACTCATTTATCAATTTATTATCCAGCTATTCATTTATCCATGCATCCATCCTTCCACTCGCCCATCTATTCCGCTAATCCACTCAAGGTAGTAACACTGCAGTTCATGTAAATATGTGTAAGAAATGGTCCCTACCATATAAGAACTTTCCATTTAATAGGGGAGAAAAGAAAATAAGAGGAAATATGAGATAAAAGCCCTCAAGAGTTGTATAATATATCTGCAGATTTCCTTGGCATGAAAAATCATATCTGACAGCAGAGAAAGACAAATTTCTTGGATAAAAGAGACAGAATTTACTTTGGATACTGAAGATTCTTGAAGAATTGATATGATACTTGTCTTAATCCATTCGGGCTGCTATTTAAAAATTTCTTAACTGGGCGGCTTATAAATGGCACAAATTTATTTCTCACAGCTCCAGAGGCTGGGAAATTCAAGATCAAGATGCCTACACATTCAGTGTCTGGCGAGGGCTCATTTTCTGCTTCATAGATGTCCATCTTCTCACTGTCACCTTGCATGGCAAAAGGGGTGAGGTAGCTCTCTGGGGTCATTTTTATAAGGGCACTAATCCTATTCATGAGGCTCTGCCCTCATGACCCAATCACCTCCTAAAAGGCCCCGCCTCCTATTACCATCACCTTGGGAGTTAGGATTTCAACATATGAATTTGAGGGGACACAAATATTAAGACCATAGCATTCTGCTCCTGGTCTCCCAAATTTATATCCTTCTCACACGCAAAGTGTATTCATTCTATCCCAGTAGGCCCAAAAGCCTTAACTCATTTCAGAATCAACTCAAAAGTCTAAGTTCAAAGTCTCATCTAAATATCATCTAAATCAGATATGGGTGAAACTTGAGATAAATTCCTCTTAATAGTGAGCTTGTGAAATTGAATAAGTTATGTGCTTCCAAAATACAATGGTGGGACAGGTACAGGACAGAAATTCCCATTCTACAAAGGAGAAATAGAAAAGAAGGAAGGAATAATAGATCCTAAGCAAGTCCAAAACCTGAAGGATTGAGAATGATCTTCTTTGCCTTAATGCTCTGCCTTCCAGGCCTTCTGGGGTGAAAGTCCCACCTTCTAGAAACACTGGAGCAGGTGTTTCATCTTCAAGAGACATTGGGATGGAGGTCCTGCCTCTGCAGTTTTGTCAAGCAGCAGTTTGGCCCACCCCCCAAGGCTCTGGGTGGCCCACCCTAATGGTTTTGCTGAGCTAAACGTTCTCTCCACCAGGGCCCACCCAAACCACACCTAGGGCAGCTGAGGAGGTTGGTGATTAAGTGCAGGAAGCAGAACCCATGATGTGAGATGGCAACAGGCAGTGGCAACTCCACTTTTGAAATTGTTTTGCCCCCAGGTTCTTGTACCCTGGGCCTGTGATGGGAGGCACAGACCTGATGATCTCTAAAATGCCTTGAGAGTCATTCTTCCCTTGTCTTGAGCAATAGGTCCTGGCTTCTGTTTTGATGGCTGACTAATTTCCCCATTGTCTTGATTTAAAAGTTCCTAGTTTCTGATGAGATGGACAATTTATACTAATCTCCTTGTCAAATTTGGCCACACCCTTTGTGTTCTCTCTTGAACAAGCTGTCTCATTCCTTTCAATATAAATGGACTGAGAATTTTCTAAATTTTAAAATTTCCTTTTTGATTAACAGCTCTGTCTTTAAGTTGTTTCTCCCTTCTCATGTTTTACTATAAACAGTCAAGAAAAACCAGGCCACTCCTTCAACACTTTGCTTAGAAATTGCCTCAGCCAAATATTCAATTTCATTGCTCACAAGTTCTATCTTCCACAAAGCACCAGAATATAAACACAATTCAGCCAAGTTCTTTGCCACTTTATAACAAGGATTTCCTTTCCTCCAGTTTCCAATAATATGTTTCCCATTTCCATCTGAGACCTTACTGAAATGGTCCTTCCCATTCATATTTCCACAAACATTCTGTTCATGACCACTTAGATATTCCCTAAGAACACTGAGGCTGTCTCTGTAGTTCTCATCTTTTCTTTCTGATACCTCAGCAGAATTACCTGTAAAGGTCTATTCATGGCAATGTAGGCTATTTCTAGCATGCACCTCAAAACACTTCCAGCCTCTACCCAATATCCAGTTCCTAATCTGCTTCCACATTTTTACATATTTGTTACAACAGCACCCTACTTCTTAGTATCAATTTCCTGTCTTTGTTGAGGCTGCTACAACAAAATACCATAAACTGGGTGACACACTCAAGGCAGTAACATCTCAGTGCATGTAAATACATAAAAGAAATAGTTCTTACCATATGGGAACTTTCCATTTAGTAGGGGAGAAAAGAAAATAAGATGAAATATGAGATTAATGCCCCCAAAAGTTGTATAATAAATCTACAGAATTCCTGGGCAAGAGAAGTCACATCTGACAGAAAAGAAAGACAAATTTCTTAGCTAGAAGAGACAGAATTTACTTTGGACATTAAAGATTCTTGAAGAATTGGTAAGATACTACAAACAGAAAATAAAGTGCATTTGGGGCAAAGAAGCTGGTAGAGAGGGCAAGTTTTACTCTGGGGATGGTGAATATTTTGGTTTAGCTAGATGATGGTGATAGAAGATTAAGTCTGAAAGGTATGTCAGGGGAGATCATGGAAAGTCTGCAATAATGGGCTAGAAAATTTGGTGTTTTCTTGGTAGGAATACAAAGAAACTGATATTTTCTCAGTTATAGACTGATACAGTCAAAATAGCATGTACTGAATATTTTTAATTAATTATAAATTTTTAATTAGCTATTTGATAGCTAAAATATATTAAACTAGACATTCTGAAATGTTGTCAGTTCACAGCACCTTGCATCTCTGTAGTTTTTTCATGGCACCCCTGGGCCAAAAGAAATACCTAACAATTCCATTTATTAAGTAGTTAAGTTGAAATGTATTAAATATTTATTTGTATCATAACAACTTAGCAGCCATTTGAAAAAAATACATATAAATAAAAATATTTATTTGTAAAAATTTCATTCTTAACCACAATTTTTTCCCAATGGGATGTGTGTACTTGTTGGGCATTGCACAGCTTCTCAAACCTTGGAATCAGATTGGCCACCACCACCCTCATTTTCTGTTTTACATTGATTTTCACTTGGTATATGCTTTTTACCACAGCAACTTCTGAAAACCTAGCTTCACAAAGACATCATGTTATCAAAAGTAACTTCACCAGACTGGATATTGAAACTGTGAACTACAGCAAACTAGTAGCTTGCATATTGTCCAATAGAGTTGCATATTTCTGTGTTTCCCTCAAAAATTTAAAATATCCTGCTGCACCTTTCTGAATTCATGGCAGTGACCCAGTGTACCTCAGTGCATGATTTGGATATTCAGTATTAAGCCATTACCAATTTCTGGGTACTGCCCTAGGCAATTTATATATAAATTGTTTCATTTAAACCTCACAGTGGGGTAATTATTATTACTATCCTCAATTTTCAGATGATGAAACTGAGGTCACAGAGCTGGAAATTGATGAAGCCCTATGTAGTGCTTCTATTAATACATATCAAAGGACATTGTACTTACATGCTTTGGCCCACCTTTCACCACTAGACTCTAAACAGCATAGGAGTAGAGACCATATCTTATGTATCTTTGTGTTCTGGGTTCAGGATATCCTATTTGATGCTGTTATCAAGGCATGATGGCCTTCTTGACCTTATGTTATCAGTTTAATTCCCCAGAAGCAGACCCTGAGAAATGGATTTGACTGCAAATAACTTATTTGGGAGATAATTCAGGAAGTTCTGGCAGGTGAGTAGCATAGTATGTAAGGGAAGGGAAGGAGTCAATAAAGGCTATATCATCAAGCAAGTTTCCACTGGGGGTAAGTAGAGCTCAGTCATACTGGAAAACTCTGGGAGTGAGTGTAGAACACACATCTGAGAATTATTCTATTGGAGAGGCAAGGGAGTTGGGATATTTATACACCAACTCTCATCTAACATTGGTTGAGGCTACCCCCGGGGGATGTTAATTTCTTGGTGCTTTTAGCCTGACACATGCATGGATAGAGAGGGCTTCAGTGGCCAGAGAAAATCCTCAAAAAAAAGAGATGAAATTTTGGCAGCTAGAAATCATGTCTGTCCACTAAAATGGAGAGGACCCAGTAGACATGGGTGAGGTAAAGACAGTAACACTTCACTAGTAGAGTCTAGGAGGACAGCACTTATAAAAATGGGGGGCAGTATTTTTCCACAAGCATAAATTGGAATATCTGGGAGGCATGTATAGCTTGAAAAACTATATTTAATATAATTTCATATTTATAAAACAATATTTTTATTTTTATATCTTTGGTTGGTGAATACATAAAAATAGTAATTTTCAATAGAGTTTGGTATAAAAGTACAGCATTGGGACAGATGAGTCTCAGAAGGGTCATTTGAAATGCTCATATTTGCTTTCGGTTTAAAATGTTTGAGAAGGGCTAAGCCAGATCCCTCATCGCAAAGTGGTACCTAAGGAGGAAAACATTTGCTCAAGTGGGCCTTTCATTTTGTTTTTCCAGCAAAATGGAAGCAAAGTACATATCTTGCAATTGAAAAAGAAAGCTAAAATTGGGATCTCCATCTTATCTACATCTTTAGAGCTATGTCAAAAGTGTATATAAGCAGGGGAAAATATGGCCTTTGGGAATATGCAGAAGCATTTAGCAGAAAACTCTGTTTCTAAATCATTCTCAGCAAAATTAAATGGATTTGCTATGTTCCAATTCAACTTAGTTATGCACTATGAAATTGAGACGTTTCCTACAAATTGTATTTTAGAAACCATTAAAAAATTCTCAAGTAATAATTTCTAAGGGAGAAAAATAAAAATACTACAGAGCAAGTCACTATAATCAGCTATTCATCATTAATTTCCTTTTCCTAATGGAAATGACTGACTCACTCCTTTGCTGAATTCCATTTGCGCAATAATATTTTTTATGTTAATCTAAGAGTTCATCCCTCAAACAAAATATATATCAACAAAGTCTTAGTATAGGTCTAAACTTTGATTCAAATATCTCTAGTGAGTTTATATTTATAAACTGATTTGCATAAACATTCTTGGCTGAAGGAAGAGGAAGTTTACTCCAACACCAGGGGGAGAGTCAAAAATGTTCTTTTGAATATAGGTGTCTGGCCTGGTGACTGAGCACTCTGGAAATATGGGCTAACAAGAAAAACTGAGGAACCCATTTTCATGAGAAATTCTGAATACACAGGTCACAAGCAGCATTGTTATATAGCTTTGCTGAGGACAGTGAATGAAGCTTTCAGGGAACATGATGTCACTTTGGTGACATGAGGGCTCACAATCCTGGAGCACCTGGGATATCAGCACTCTCCCAGAGGTGCTGGCTGTGTTGATGAGCAGCACCAAGTAGCAGACACACTTGAGGGATTTAAGTGGAAGAAGATGAGAAGGCTTCTCATGAGCCACAAGAAAGGGGTTTTGCAAAACCAGGAAAATCTAGACTTTTCTTTCTTTTTTTTTTTTTTTTTTTTTTTTTTTTTTTCCTGTCCGGCAACGGATCGCAACCCTCAGTGTTGCCCCCGTCCCGGACCGGGGACCGGCAATGGGATCGCAACCCTCGGTGTTGCTCCCGCGCCTCGCTCAGCCAGTGAGCGGGAACCGGTCTGTATGTGGGATCCGAACCCTCGGGTGGGAGCGCCGCCACGCTTCCCAAGCGGCGCACTATCCAGTGCGCCACCGGGCCAGCCCTAGACTTTTCTTTTTAATGTGACGACTTTAGTACCCAAAGGCTGAGGAAACTTGGGTTGACGATGAATAAAAATGGTACCAAGTTTAACGTGCATCAATGTGTTTATATGCCTTTGCAGATAGTAATTATAGAAATCTATGAATTGTTCTTAATAATTATGTGTAAGGAAAACAGTATATCCAGATAATATAAATGCAACCAGTTGTGCAGTGTTGTATCATCTTGATAAATTACATTTGCCACAGAGGTATTTTAAATATAACTACTATTTGCTCCACTGAGTGCCTGTCTGGTTAATGGGAAAAGCCCTGGACGGGGGTGTTAGAAACCCTGAATTCTGGTGTCCAAATTGGGCCATTAAATAGCTTTGTGGCCTTAGGCAAATTTTGTGTGAATAACTAATGATTTTCCCTAATTATTCACCCCACCCTTCCATCCATACCCTTGGCCAGGTCTCATTGTGGGCAAAGAGTATTTCCCTGACCCTTGACTTTGGGCTTCGCCATGTGACTTACTTTGCCCAATGGCATGTGGATGGAAGTAACAGTGCTTCAGTTCCCACTGTAGGTTCTAAAAGGCCATATGCAGATTTGCTTGCTCTCTTATGCCCCCACCATTACCATAAGATAAACCTACTTCAGTTGGCACGTTGGTCCAAGGAAGATGAGAGTCATTATGGAGCAAACTCAAAGACCTAAAATGTTTGGCAGAACTGTCCTAGCCACGAAAGCCTAGATTAGCCAGACTCCATCTAACCCAGACATGCATTGGCTAAATACATGCTTATTATTGTAAGCTGCTAAGACTGTGGTTGTTTGTTATACAGCAATAGCTGACTGATATATCTTATCTTTCTAGGTCTCAGTTTCCTCATCCATAAACTGAATAGGTTTACTATATAACCTCAGATCTCTTCTAGCTTTAATATTTTTTTTCTAAAATAAATTCCTTCTTATTTATATGTAGCTGAACTTTATTTTTCTTTATCTTTTCCTATACCTCTAAAGCACACTGATTTCAGAAAGTGCTACTCTTGTGGCTGGATACGTCAGTTCTGTATTTGATAACACTCACTAGGCAGTAGGAAGTCTTTCAACCAAAGCTAAAGAGCCACATGAAATGTGCAGAGGCTGAGCCTCAGATTAACAGTATACATTTAATTTCTGGCTTTCACAGTAAAAGTTTCAGAATGAGCCCCTTATTTCTTTATTGACTGAAAACAAGTAGGTCTCTTGAACAGACAAGTGTGAGGGGAAGGAGGGCCAGCATCTCCTAAACTTGTGGAAAGCATTTATATTTTTGGCTTACAGAATTCAAGCCAAAAGTTCAGTTGGTTAGAGCATGGTGCCGATAACACCAAGGTCCAGGGCTCGATCACCGTACTGGCCAGCTGACAAAACAAAACAAAACAAAACAAATTCAAGCCAAAAGTATTCAACCAAGATTTACCTTTGGGGACCAGCAATCATCAGCCTCCTCTCTGGTAAGATATCTCTGTACTCATTTTTTTATAACAGCTTCTTGACTATACCATACAGTTTCTTCACAGAGCAAAACTTTTCAATATAGAAAGTTAACTTTCTTTTTTGTTTTTCTCCCGTTTCCTTGCTACATTAGAAGGATCTACCAAAATCTACTTCACCACCACCACCACCGCTACAGGTGGAATGCTGAGCCCTCCAGGCTAATGAGTTTTAAGTTGCTAAAGATTTGGGTCATCAAGTTCTATTGAGAAAGAAGAGAGAGGGGTGTTGTGTGTGTGTGTGTGTGTGGATAAACAGGGTATGGGGTTGAACTCTGGAAAGACTAAAAGAAAGCAGAGCAAAACATGGGTATGGTAGGCTGAAAAATGGCCCTCAGATTCTGATCCCTGGAACCTGTAAATGTTACCTTCTATGGAAACAAGATCTTTGCAGATATGATTAAGCTAAGGATCTTGAGATGGGGAGATTATCCAGAATCATCAGGGTGGACACTAAATGTGATCACATGCACCCTTATGAGAGGTAAATGGAGATTGGACAGACAGGAGAAGGCAGTGTGACCACAGAGACGGTGACTGGAGTGATAAAGTCAGAAGGTCAGAAGCTAAGGAAGCAGGCAGCCACCAGAAGCTGGAAGAGGCAAGGAATGGACCACCCGCCAGGTGCCTCCAGAGGGAGTCTGGCCCTGCTGACTCCTTGATTTCAGCCCAGAGATATTGTCAAGATCCCCAAGTCAATCACATCTGCAAAGATCCTGTTTCCATAGAAGGTAACATTTCTCTCCTCTCTCCTCTCTCTCTCTCTCTCTCTCTCTCTCTCTCTCTCCCCCCCCCCCCCC
>NW_007729601.1:216386-228931 GCF_000696425.1 Galeopterus variegatus
CCCCCCACCCCCTGTGTCTCCATCTTCTCTGCTGCCCAAGCATATGCTGAATTGGGGAATGTGATAATTGAAAGGAATAAAATTCAGCACCAGTTAAAGGATGAGACACAAACACAAGGCAGCTCGCTGGAGAAGGTTTTATTCAGCGGGCACATCTGCTTTTATAGGGTTAGAAGAGAGCTGATAGGTTTGCTGAGGACACGGGGCGTTCAGGGATTGGATGGATTGTGTTGCTAAGGGGCCAGGAGCAGGGAGCCTGTGCTGATTGGCCTGCGATTCGCGCCGGCAGAAAGTATTGTGGTGCCAGCGGGAAGGAGAAGGCGGAAGAGAAGGGTAGCCAGCGCCATGATGGGGCGTGGCCAAAAGGGTTCTCATACGACCTAATAATAATGTTTTCCCCTACTTGCAGATACCCCAATCTCTAAGAATTCTTTTATTCCTCCCCTCCCAATACTTCACATGGCTTCCCATGTGGAAGAGAGAAAATCATTTAACAACAGTTACTTCTTACCTCATATTTTCTAAAACGAGATTGAGAATATAGGCATATATATTCTTCATGTAGAGGAACTTTCTGTGCAGAGATAGATTTAAATGTTTCCTTTTTTTGAAAAATCATTACCCATGTCCTAGCCTAGAGACACTCAGGAGGTCTGATCCAATCTGGCTTTTTTCCATTGTCCCCATGTCTCTGAACATTGCCCTGAAGCCAATTCAGTTCTGCACGGTTTGTTCAAGGACGATTAGAGTTCATGCTGATCTTCTTTATCTTCCTAATTGTTGGAGAGCACAAGGAGTCCTGAGGCTATCCCCAAATCTGTCAGTCTGCTTAATAATCACTCCTCCTCAGATTCTAAGCACTTTTGAGGAAGGAGATCAGTCCCAGGCAGAACCAGCTACTGTGTTATGGATTTATCATCTTAGCCCCTTCTGAGTGCTCAAATAAACTTCAGATGCAAAGACAACTTGTCAAAGGTTAGAGGAAAAGCTACGTAAGCTACAAGTTGTCAATAAAACTCTATTGAATTCACTTTCTCATTCTTCTGCTTGTCTTTAAAATCCAAGACTGATTTTTGCAGAATTCACATGTCATCCAGGTAACGCTGTTTGTAGTTGTTGGCAGGGAATTCTTAATGAAATAGCAATAATGTGATACTGCTTTTGCAAATTCAGCAAGTATATCACTAAGAAGAGAAATTCCTCTCCCCCCAACTCTTCTGGGGAGGAGTGTGTGTGTGTGTGTGTGTGTGTGTGTGTGTGTGTGTGTGTTTCTTGGGCAAACTTATTTCTCCTGCCCACTCTCTTGTGGCTGTGCACCTGCAATTTGATCGTGCACTATAATAACTCTATTTTGCTTAATCTGATTATACTTGCCTGAAAATAAAAAGTGGTGTTTATATGATATATTGAAAGGTTTGTAAGGGGAAACTGTTTAACCTTCTAGCAGATTATAGCAGTTTAATGCAGGGTTTCTTAACCCTGTCACTCTTGACATTTTGAGTTGAATAATTCTTTGTTGTGGGGGGTGGGAGGAACCGTCCTGTGTATTACAGGATGTTTAGCATCATTCCTGATCTCTACCCACTAGATATAGAAGTATGCCAGTAGCACTCTCCTCCCCAATTTGGGACAACCAAAAATGTCTTCAGACATTGCCAAATGCCCTCAGGGGGACGAGAGTGGTTGAGAACCACTAGTTTAAACTGTAAATCCATTTTTAAAATACTTGAAGCAGTCTGAGAGAGATTGTGTTGAAAATGTTGGAAAGTTTGGTAGGCAGCTTCTAAGATGGCTCTCAAATGACCCCACTTCCTGGTATTTATGCCTTTATGTAGTCTCCTCCCACCCTGAATAGGGCTGACCTGTGTAACCAATAGCATATTGTAGGACTGACAAAATGTGATATTTTGAGCTATGTCATAAGAAGCATTGTTCTTTTAGATTACTTGCTCTGGGAGGAACTAGCTGCCATGTCACAAGGACACACAGCAGCCCTATGGAGAGGTCGGCATGGCAAGAACCTCATGAGATCCATCTTGGAAGTGGATCTTCCAGCTCCTGTCAAACCATGAGATAACTACAGCCTTGGACAACATCTTGACAATAACCTCATGAGAAGCCCATAGCCAGAATCAGCCAGCAAACCACTCTCAAATTCCTGATGTACTGAAACTGCTTGCTGTTTGTTATGGCTTACTGTTGTTTTAAGCCTATAACTTTTGGGGTAATTTGTTACACAGCAATAGATAACTAATAGAATTTAGAACAAATATCAATTGTGAGCAAAGAAAACATTTCTTTGTCCAGTATTTGTTGTTTTGTTTTGTTTTGTTTGGTCTGTTTTTTGTTTCTTTTGTTACTTTTCTTTTTTGGTTAAACAAAAATTTTGAAGAGTGGAGTACTATTGATCATAGCATAGCTAACAGGAGAAGGACAGAAACAGGTCAAAAGGATAAAGCTAGAGTTTTTGTTATGAAGAAATAGAAAGCCTCCTTTGAGTGGCTAAATTTAGGGAGTCCCCTAATACCTGAAATAATGTGGTTAAGCAAGTACTTAATGTAATGAATAAAAATGTTTTATCTTTGTAAATGTTGGCTTTTATTTATTAATAAATTGGGTTCTGCTTAGAATGTCTTTATAGATCATTACAATGTTAGTCCTTGTTAAAAAATTTTAAATACCACAGTTTATTTTGTGAGCCACCTATAACATGCAGTGCATATAACCATACAATTACCAGATTATTTGTCCATTGCTATTAAAAAATGGTGTGAAAATTGGCCCTATCTCATAGGAATATGAGGGATATAATCTTCTTGCTACTAAAATTTGTTTGACTACTAAACAATGTTCTCAAATAATTAAAAAATGATGGGCAATTAATGAATAGACACATTGTGGTGTATTCATATGATGGAATACTACTCAGTGACAAAAAGGAATATCAAAATAAGTATGTTGAGTGAAAGAAGCCAGACAAAAAGAGTATGTACTTTATGATTCTATATATATAAAATTTTGTAAAATGCAAACCAATTTGTAGCATCAGAAAACAAATTAATGGTTGCGTGGGGATAGGGGTTTGGATAGGAGGGAAGGAGTAATCATAAAGGGACATAAGAAAATATTTGAGGGTGATGGATATGTTCATTATCTTAATTATGGTGATGATTTTATAGGTGTGTACATATGTCAAAACCTATCAATTTGTGCTTTTTCAATATGTACAGTTTACTATATGTCAATATTACCGTGCAAAGTTGTTTTAAGGGTAATGGATAACATGCCCTAAGATAAAAAATAAATAGTGGTATGATCATACAGAAAAAGCAGAGATATTGAACATAGGCAAAAGTAATTATCCTATCATTTGAACTCTTAAAACTCTTATTCAGTCACCTGAACAAAAAAATGCTGGACTCTGCAAACTTATGCTTGCTGTTCTACAATTGAGTACTTCTTTTCAAAGATATTGAAGACCAAGTAGGCCTAACTATTGTTGGGTTCCCAGAGACAAGATGGAGCCCATACCTCAGGTCCAGGGCCTCAGCTAGCATTTCCTTCCTGTACTCTTACTACTATTTCTTGGGAATGCCCCACAAGACTGGCAATAGAGTGTGAGTGGTCTCCCTTGCATCTCTGTTTCATTGTCCCCTCAAAACAAGAACAAACATCTTTTGCTGGTTTCAAAGATTTTACTACTACTCACATGGAGAAACAGGCAGAAAATTGAAAATACAGGAAAGTTACGAAGTTTCAGGGTCATACCAAGTTCTAATAGTCATGGCTCTGTGTTTCTTTTCTCAGTTCTCTTCTGAAGTGGTGGTTAACCCCCCCCGGGACTTTCTCTGTTTTACTGTTAAAGACAGTACACCAGACCTCTTCCTATCCCTCCTTAGAGCATCTTTTCCAAGCTCTTTCCAAAGTCAAAAACTATGTTGACACCTTCCTACATCAAGAGCCCTCTTCATAGCCTATAGGGCTGAAGAACCAACCAGGAAAAAATAATTTTTCAATTTGTATCAGGGTTTTATTATGAATAATATAGCTGGGCATGACTATCTTCTGCTATTGCAGTACCTCCATCCATGGGATTATGCTGCCAGGATTGTGTATCAGTTAGCTATTGACACCTTAATGCTGCATAACAAACTACCTCAAAACCCAGTGATGTATAATAACACTGATTTTGTACTCACGTATCCTGGGTCAGCTAAAGTTTGGTTGATCTTGGCTGGGCTTAGCTCCAGACTGTGGGTTCATTTCAGCTCTGCTGTACATATCTCTTTTCCTCTTTAGACCAGCAGCTTACTCCAGGCATGTTCTTGTCATGGTGCTGGCAGAAGTTCAAGAGCATAGAGCAGAAACACATTATATATCTTAAGACCTAGACTCAGAACTGCCGTCACTTCTGCCCACATCCCATTGGCCAAAGCATGTCACATGGCCAAGCCTCACATTAGTGGGGAAGGGAAGTACACTCCTTCCATGGAGTTTTGGGGAGGTGGGGTGGAAAAAAAATGAATATATGCTGTAGTCTAATCTACAGGTTGTTTTTTCCTTTCTTCTTGTCTGTTGCTATATATTTATCATTCTTATATTGCTGTAGACAAATAGAAACTTAACGTTTCACAATTTGCAAGCGTGACTTATGTTTCACAATTTACAAAGTTGATTTCATGGATTATAACACTTCACTTTCTATCATTTTTCTGACAGGCACAATATTTTTTCTTTAGGTTTATCAGGCTATTATGCTAAAACATTATGGAAGAAGGGTAGTGAGGCTTATATCATGCAGGTGGTGTCAACTGGGAATGCATTCAACACTAAATAGCATGAAACTCAACTTAGAGTTGCTGGAACAAATAGAATTTATTTTTCTCACATGACAAGCAGTTCAAAGGCAGGCAATCTTGGGCTGGTGATGTTATCAAAGACTCAGCTTTTCCTGTCTTTCTGATCCATGATTGTTAGTGCATTGGATTTTGGCTTCACAGGTGTAAGATAGCTAGTGCAACTCCATGTATCAAGTCTGCATTCATGGCAGGGAGAAAGCACAGAAGACCATGGCAGCTGACACAGTCTCTCCTTGTGTACAGAAAGAAAAACTTTCCCAGCACCACCCTCAATAACTGTCCATTTATATCTCATTAGAAAATAAAGTTTTGAGCTTTATAGACTTTATAGCAAGTGAAGGCAAGCGTGAAGGCTATTGGAAAGGGGTGTTGAGAAAACCTGTAATCACTACCACAGGGGGACAAACATGATCCCTTCTGTGAGAAATGCCCTCACTCGTCCAATGCCAAAGAATGGACACAGAGACACAAGGTACAGCGAAGCAAGACTTTAATTACATCTTTGCAAGTCTTGGTGTCTGTGAATGGTACAAGCACATGGAAAAGGGCTGTAGCAAGCAATTTATTCCCTAGTGCACAAGTCCTT
Source organism: Galeopterus variegatus (assembly GCF_000696425.1). Classification (NCBI taxonomy): domain Eukaryota; kingdom Metazoa; phylum Chordata; class Mammalia; order Dermoptera; family Cynocephalidae; genus Galeopterus; species Galeopterus variegatus. Next base: position 221,832 of record NW_007729601.1, read on the forward strand.
CTCCCCACTTCCTCACTGGCTGAGTACTACAGGGTGCACAATCTTCCCTACAGCCAAAATTTATTACCCCCTTGCAAGGAATTCCTTTGTCTGGGAGCTCAGGACAAGCCCATGAAAAAGGCCTGCTTAAGTCCTGTGAAAAGAGAAAAACCAGGGAATGAAGAAAACAATAGGGGCTATTAACCAAGTACCATCTCAGTAAAACACCCTCAGGTAAGTCATTTCTGAAAATGAATCACTTAGATTAGTTTTTTACAAATTTCCTCCTCTACTTTTCTAAGAACTACTGATTCCATTTTCATTGTATTTTTGGTTCTCTTCGAATTGTCTTAGCATTTGTTGGCTTTCCTCATCATAGTCTGGGTTAGCTTCCATCAATCATGAGGTTATTTTGGACATAGGTCATAGGCATTTGTTTATTAATTATGGCTTCTATAAGCCTTTGTGTCAGGCCTCTGACACATGGAATAATGTAGCATCCTATTGCTGTTAAAACAATTATAAGGGAGTTTAGGACTGAGGCTACCACCCACTTCCATTTCCCAAGCCATCCTTCTAACATATCAGTAAATGGATCATTAATACCTGCATTTTTAGCCAATTCATTTGCCAATGCTATAAGCCCTTGTAATGCTTTAGTAATGATCCCATCTGGGGCAGTATTGTTTGGAATAAAGGTGCAGCATTTCTCTCCTAGCATGAAAAACTCTCCCTTGGGACTCTTATTGAATCTCTATATATACTGGAGTCAAATGACCCCTCTAATGCTCTCTGCTTTTGAGGATGGACACTATTATTTTCAGCTGTGGGATGAAATGCCAAGGTGGACGTAATTGCCAATTGGACTAAAGCACAAGTTCCAGTCCATGTAGGTGGCAACAGACCATGCAGGATTTTCCTTCCGCAGTACCACCAAACATCCACTCAGGGGATGTGGAGGTTGGAACAGTTGTAACTTGACTCACCAGAGACATTTAGGATGTGGGTACAAGTCAATAGATCTCCTACAGGTTTATTGAATTTCCCCCCTGCCTGGAGAGGCAAGAGGAGTGATTCATCACCCCTATGGAGAAGGAAGGGATGGCCCTTGGATCTGATCTTTGTAGTGCAGGGAAAAGCAACGACAGGCCTCTGCAAGTTTCATTTCCCCATGCATCCTTGTCTTAGTATAGAACCATCATACAGGGCATTCCCATTGGGTCCAATAGGAAATGGAATTACCTGTGCCTGTGGCCATCCTGCAGTACATGTGTAGCAATCGCTCTTGTTCAAAGCATGCACAGAAAATTTAGCCTATTCTAACCAGTCATTTATATTCCCATATCCTGTTTCAATCTTCAGAGTCTGTGTCTGATTTTCTAAATTATCACAGGAGAGGAACTGACAAGCATCAAATTGGATGGTTTGAGGCATCGAGGTCTTTGTTATGTTGATAATTAACTTTAGGAAGTTGCCTCAGGTAGTAATTATCTCCTAAATGAATCACCTGGAAAGATTGCCCCATGCTTACCCATCCAGGTTAAAATCCATCAGGTTTGGACCCAACCCATAATTTAAGGGACATTTCTTAAAGTTACCTTCAAAGACTCTCCCAGGGGCCCACACATTTCCTGCGATCTTTAGGGATTTGTGTGTGTGTGTGTGTGTGTGTGTGTGGTTTCTAGTCCCTTGGCCACACACACACACACACACACACAAAGTGAGTCCACCCTTTTTCAGCAGTTCGTGCAACAGTCTCAGTAGTGAGCAGCACCTGGTAGGGACCTTCCCAGCTTGGCCAAAGTTTGTCCTCCTTTCAGGTCTTGGTCAACACCAAGTCACCAGGATGGAAATGATGGACAGTGAATTCAAGAGACAGGGACTGAGCAAGAAGCTCTTTTAACCTGAGGGAAGACAAAGTAGAGGATATGGCCAGTATACAGTTTTTAAGAAACTGATCTTTGGTTTTTCCTGTGTCAAAATGTTGCCTCTTCTTCCTTAGGTTCTGATGGATCTAAGATGAGACTGGTGCCATCTTAGGTGTGATTAACTCCATCTTGGAGGTAGCCAGCACCATACTGAGTACGAAATGGCCACCAGTCTTTACCTCGTGGTTTCTGAGACAAAGAAACTCTTCTACTGCCACATAGAGGTAACCACCCATCTTGGTTATGTCAGCCTTACCCTCCACACCAGCACCCCTTCCCCCTCTCCACCTGTGTTTTTTGTGCCCACCAACCCATATAAGCTCTCTCACTCCCTTTAGCCACTGCTGCATGCCATTTTGAGTGTAGCCTGGCAGATTTTCTTCCTTTGATAAAGCTTGATTGGTACCTGGCATTTCAGCTTACTTTCTTTCAGGTTCCACCCTTAAGTTTATCAAGAGTTCCTGGTGGGACCTTACCAAAGGGAGCCCCTGACTCCCCCAAACCTCATCAAAAGTTATGAGAGGTATTACCTGTTCTTCCTTTTCCCATTGGGGCAATCCCTTTTAAAATGACCAGGTTTCCCACATTTATAGCACCTGTTGCTTGCTTGAGGTTTTTCTCATGAGAGCTCCTGGTCTCTTGACTGGAATCTAGGGTTCTTCCATCCCCAGTGAGGAGAGTTTGATTCCAGATTCTTTCTAACTACTTTTTCTACTATGGATACCATGATCTTTGCTTTTTGTGTCTGTTTTTCATCTTCCCTCCTCACAAACACCTTTTGGGCCTCCCTGAATAGTTCCTTGGTTGGTTTTTCATTTCAACCATCTAATTTCTGTAACTTTTTAGTAAAATCAGGCCAGCGTTTAGTTACAAAATTAACTTTCAAGAGACCCTGTCCTATTGGGTCTTCCAGATCTAACCCAGAGTATTTCCTCATTTGGTCTCAGCCTCTGCAGAAAGGCAGAGGGAGTTTCCTATTTTTCTTGTTGAATATCAAAGGCCTTGAAAACATTTTGTGACCTCGGGATGGATTCTTAAATTCCGTTGATGATTAATTCTCTGAGGTCTTGCATTTGGGCCCTATCTCTGGGATCATTATTATCCCATTTGGGGTCCAAATTTGGGAACTTTTGTTCCATGGACAAGACTCCATATCTGGGAGGGTGTTGTCTCTCCCAGATGGACATAGCCACTCTCATAATCATTCCTCTTTCTTCTCCTCTGAAGAGGATGCTCATTATAGACATCATTTCGACCCAAGTGTAATAGCTGGGCCTTAAGAATTGGGTGAGTTGTTCTGCTAGACCAAGGGGAATCCTCTAATAATGATTCCATTTCCTTTTTAAAATTTCCAACTTTGGTGCTCATGAGGGAGACATTCACGAATCCAATCTCTCCTTGCCCCATGGGGACTTCCCTAAGGGAAAACATTTTGGAGGTTTCCTTAGAGGCCCCCAAAGGGAAGGGAAAATTTTTAAGGTCTTTCTTACATTGTTCTAATTCCTTCCTTAGGCTAGGATATGGATTCACAGGGGCTGAGGGTCCGGACTGCGCTTGGGGATCCAAACATTCAGTCTGCCTAGGGCCCTCTTGTCTCCCATTCTGTGAGGCATAAGGAGGAAGGCAGGACAGTGGGTCACAGGATTCTTTCTTAGGGTCTTCTCCCTCAATTTTAAGAGAAAACATGGGAGTTGCTCCTGGTAACCAGAATAGAGCATAATCCTTTTCCTCCTGGGAAGATGAGGGTTTATCATTAACATAAAGGACAAGGGCCTGACAGACCCAGTCCTCCTCTGAGCCAAATTGTGGCCAGAAGACTGAAAGTTTATGAATTGGTTTCTTGGTCCAAATAAAACAACAGTACTTAATCATTTTCTGTTTCTCCTTGCTCCTTGTCTGGGAATTCCTCTCCCAGTCCTTTAGCATTTTCCCCAAGGGGCTATCTGAAGGAATGTTGGGAAGAATCTCCTTAATTCCTCCCTTCCTTGATTCCCTAGGCCCAGAAATCTTATTTCCCATTTTCATTTTAGGTCAGTGTTCCCCGAGTCTGTTCCCTGAGGTACTCAAGCCCCCCCTTACTGGAGGTTTCTTGCACACTTCAGGGCTCACTCTGTCCGTGTCTGGCCATTTCCCTCAAGGGAGAAAGGAACTGCGGATCAAGACTCCACACTCGTTTTGTATCTAAGATATGTCTCAGCCATACACTAGACCTCTGAAAATGCCCAACCACCAAGGTAGTACTTGGAGTCCAATTTTCCTGCCTTGGCTCATGCACGAGGTTGCTTGGTTGCTGCGGTGCCTGCTTCCCCCACCCCCCAGCATCACTTCTGCTGTCCTCAGAATAACAGTATTGGGTATATCTGTGGTCCTGTGAGAAGCTGGGGCACCGAAACAGAGCAGGCCACCCAAAATCAGGTGGGATATGTCTCCCCCCCTCTCTCAGTGTTCCAGTCCCACAGTCACAGAAATCCTGGATGAGCCCCCAAATTCTGAGAAATGCACACACCCGTCCAATGCCAAAGGATGGACACAGAGACACAAGGTACAGAGAAGCAAGACTTTAATTACAGCCTTGCAAGACTGGGTGTCTGTGAATGGGACAGGCACACAGAAAAGAGCTATAGCAAGCAATTTATTCCCTAGTGTGCAAATCCCTCCCCCCACTTCCTGATTGGCTGAGTACTACAGGGTGCACAATCTTCCCTACAGCTAAAATTTATTACCCCCTTGCAAGGAATTCCTTTGTCTGGGGGCTCAGGACAAGCCCATGAAAAAGGTCTGCTTAAGGCCTGCTTAAGTCCTGTGAAGGGAGAAACACCAGGGAATGAAGAAAACAATAGGGGCTAGTAACTAATTACCATCTCAATAAAACACCCCCAGATAAGTCATTTCTGAAAATGAATCACTTAGATTATTTTCTTACACCTTCTACCCAACCACTCCTCCCTCTAAGTAATCCTTACCCTGAGGTATCCACTTGCAACAAGTACAAAACATACACCCCATGGGTATCCCCTGACTAAATGATAACCCTGTCCCTGAGCCTCTCTTCCACTTAGGAACATGCCCATCTGTTTTTTTTTTATCAGGCCACATAGACGTTGATCTTGAGTTTTCTGGATTTATTTAGACATTTTGAAATTCTCAAGAAATGCTATAAAGTTTACTGATTTGAAAAATACCAGGAAAGGCCATTATTTTAAGGTTGTATCCTTGGGCAAGTTACTTAACTACTCTGGGCTTCAGTTTCATTACCTAAAAAATAAACATTAAAACAAAACTATTCTGCAGGGTTGTTGTAAAGATAAAAACCTTTTTTGAGTAGAGCTTCATATTTTGCCTGGCATTTAATAAGTAAGTTGAGTTTAGTTACTTGCAACTGAACACATTCCTAATTGGCATACCCACTATGCATTAACCCTCAGCACCTCTCACAATGTTTCCATTCAAAGGGATAAAATGTACATACTTGTCAAGGAGGGAATGCACTGTTAAACCTTATAGTCTGTAGTTGACATCATCATTATTGTTCAAGGGTACTTCAACTCATTTTGATTGGACAGTTCATCCTCTTTTGCTCTGCAAAGTTCCAGAGCCTGATAAGGCTACCAATAATATGTCAAGAATTTGCACCCAGCATTGCTTTCGTCTGGCTGCTAACTCTGCATCACCATTATGTAGAGGAATATAAAAATATCTTGCCTGAAACATAACCTTTAGGCCAGGCAGAAATTGTCTTCCTCCTTCCCTCTGGTCTGCTCATCATTAAAGCTCCTCTCTGCTCCTCCCTAGGATGGGGATAGAGCACTGGGAGAAAGCAGGACAGTTTCTGCCTGTGCCACCTCTTTCTAGAGATAAAAGCATCTGCTTTTTTCTTTCCTTCTTATTCCTCAAATTTGCTGGCTACAACACTTACACATTCGTTATTTTCCACTAACCGTTGTAATTGGGATTCAGGTCCAACAACCCAACTGAAGAGTTAACTACATTAAGAAATAATTAGACTATTCAGTCATTAATTGAACCTGACATTAACCCAGATGAATATATACATGACCTGTTACAAACTCATTGAGAGGTTAAGTGTTCGTGTTGAACTTCTTTCAATTTCACACACTTGAAGTAATCGTAGGTTCTCTCCCTTTATCTACCAAAGATTAATCCCAGTAATGAGGGGGGCAGAATCAAGGGAAATCAACCATTAAACTTATAAAAGGGAAGTATTTATTCTTATTGTTAATACTCAGTGATTACTTTGAATGTGAGAAGGTTTAACTTTAATAACAACTCTTAAGTCAAAGGTGTCATTTCAAATTTTTTATTATGCACAAACTTCTATGTTTAGATCGATGTTCATAATCCCAATAAGTCGGAGCATGAATACCTGTTTTGCTCTCTCACCAACTGATGGGTATGAAAAAATTGGGGTGGTTGTGGTGGTGCTGGGGTCTTCTAAGTGTCATTAGCACTTAAACAGGAGAGAGGACAATTCTAACACTTCAGCAAGGTTTGCCCAGACCCTGGGTTTGCTTAAATTGTTATAGAAAATCAGGGTTTCAAATTGTCTTAGCAATTATACAGACGGTTGTTTCTTTGTTTGGCGTTTGTGTATACATACACCATATAGCAGTGACCCCTGATATATGTGCACCTACACCAATAAGTCTAGTGCAGCAAAAATGCCTACATACAGAAGATTTGCACAATTAAGTCCTAAAATATTAACATGGATGTCATGAACCATTCCCCAAGCAGGAATATGTATTAATATCAATTACTCTGTAAAAGGTAAGACATTGCCTTAATGTCATGCTAATGCTTGATATAAAATTCTTTCCTGAGAGCAATGTTTGATAGAGGGGGGCTAAGAGACCATAAAAGTGTTGGGTATATAAAGTAAAATGGGGAGTTGTAAGACCGGTCCAAAAGCACAAATCTTAACTTGATGGGAAGGCTCATCTCGCAAAGACCAGGAGGCACAGAGATTGATGCACAAGCAAGAGGTTTTTATTTCCGGCATGCTGGAGGTCGCCCCGTTTTCAGGACAGGAGCGGCCTCGAGCTCTTAACTCAAGCATCTTTTATACAGTTTTGTAGGCAGGCTTTGGTAACAGGCTGTGTTGTACGCCGTTTATTGGCCACTTTAAGCAATTTTTAAAACCATTGGGCTTTTAGCTTTTGGCGGGCAAAGGAA
>NW_007729601.1:228948-230739 GCF_000696425.1 Galeopterus variegatus
TCTTTCCTCCCTTGGTGTCCAAAGATAAGGTGTCATGCTGTTCCTGCAATCAGGTGAGCATACTCCCTTCCTGGGACAGGGTGAACTTTGGGCTCTTTGGAAAGTCCCTTCCCCCTGGCAGCGGAAAGTCCTAATCTTCTGGTGACGGATGGTCTTAAGCACCTGGTAATGGAAGGTCCTAAGTATCTGATATTGTTTATCAAAAAGGTTGGGGGTTATCTCTACTTCCACATTCCCCTGTTTTTGTGTGTGTGTGTGTGTGCGTATTTCAATCATGAAATACTGTTTTCTGTTGGTTTAATTCCTGATATTGAATAGCCAGAGCTGAAGCTCTTGTAGCTGCCCCAGCTGTTCCCAATCTTAAGCCTAAGAGGACAGAGAGCATGGTACCTAGGGGCTCCCTTCTGGTTCAGTAGTCCCCATTATTTTTTATTCCAGTATGATAATAGTTTTTCATAGGGATGGTAAACAAGCCGAGGCAACGACCAAACCAAGACACAGAAATCTTGGGTCTCGTTTAGGACCTGTAAGCTAACACGAGGGGGCAACAGATATGTGTCACCAGACCACTTGTTCACGTTAAGAGTCCGGTTGCACAGCTGGCTGTGTGAGGAAGGGGTATGTGGACTGCTAGCTCCTGGGCCCCGGGAAAAGATCTTTAGGCATAAGAAAAGCAAGAGAGTTTTCATCTTACAACACTTAGACTGTCCGAACAATTTTCAGTCTTAAGGGGTGCTCCTTGGAACCCTGGACTTTCCAGGTGGTGTCCTTTGATCCTTGGTCCTCTGGTGGTGCAGGCTCCAAGCGGAGATCCCGTCTACCTTCACAGCCATTGGTGTCATCAGGAGCATCAGGCAAGGTCCCTTCCAACAGGGTTCCAGAGATTGGGAGCGGTGTCACCATACTGTGTCCCCAACCTGGAACTGGTGAGAAACTTTGGGGGTCCCAGGCTCATAAGCAGCTGCCAGCTGTGTCCAAACTTTTTTCTGTACAGCTTGGAGTCCTTTTAACCTGGCATTTAAGTCACCGTTACTGAGGCAAGTGGGTTTAAAGGTGTCCCCCAGTAAAGTCAAGGGGGCAGGGGCACCATAGGGAATTTCAAAGGGGGTCAGGTTGAACCGGGAGGGGGTGTTCCTAGCTCTAAACAGGGCCAAGGGAAGGAGCATCACCCAGTCTATGCCAGTCTCTATGGTTAATCTAGTCAGAGTCTCTTTTAGAGTTCTGTTCATCCTTTCTACCTGTCCTGAACTCTGGGGTCTGTAAATGCAATGTAATTTTCAATTGTCTGGCCACTCCCTGGCTTACCTTGGCAACGAAGGCAGGTCCATTATCAGACCCAATTACCTTGGGCACCCCAAAACGTGGAAAGATTTCTTCTAGGATTTTCTTGACCACAACGGTGGCTGTTTCTTGTTTGGTTGGGAATGCTTCTACCCATCCGGAGAAGGTATCTATAAAAACTAGGAGATACTTGTAACCAGATCTGCCTGGTTTAATTTCTGTAAAGTCTACTTCCCAATACATCCCTGGTCTGTCTCCTCTGAATCTTCTACCAGGGCTCACTGTATTCTTACAGACATTCACTTTTTGACAAGGCACACAGCTTTTAACTATCTGTTCTGCTAACTGTTTTAGCCCTATGATATGATATCTTGTTTTTAGGGCGGTCTGAACCAATTTGTTTACTCCAGATGAGTCCATTGATGCATCTGTTCGATCATGGCACCGGCTTGTTCTTGTGGCAAGATAGGCTTGCCTGATTGCTGCATGCCAATGCCCTGTTTCCTGATC
>NW_007729602.1:0-413 GCF_000696425.1 Galeopterus variegatus
AAATATTTGCAAAATATACATCCGACAAAGGATTAATATCCAGAATATACATGGAACTCAACCAACTTTACAAGAAAAAAACAAACAACCCAATAAATAAATGGGCAAAAGAGCTAAATAGGCAATTCTCTAAGGAAGATATACAAATGGCCAACAGTCATATGAAAAAATGCTCAACATCACTCAGCATCCCGGAAATGCAAATCAAAACTACATTGAGATACCATCTCACCCCAGTGATGATGGCTAAAATCCAAAAGATTTTGAACGATAAATGCTGGCGAGGTTGCGGAGAAAAAGGAACTCTCATACATTGTTGGTTTGACTGCAAAATGGTGCAGCCTCTATGGAAAATGTTATGGAGATTCCTCCAACAGTTGAAGATAGATCTGCCATATGACCCAGCTATCCCA